>NW_009938418.1:24415-39729 GCF_000696875.1 Nestor notabilis | reverse complement strand
GCAGTCGTGCCGGCGTGCCGCCGCTTGCGGTAGCGTTGATGAGAAGATCGGTTTCACTGGGTTGTCGTTGTGAGTGGGTACCTGAAAGTCCCCTTGGAGGACAGTGACAGCCGGGCGTCACTGCGGAGCCGAGCTTCGAGGCCGTCGTGGGGAGCTCTCCCAGCCTAGCCGGCGTGCTTCGGAAGGTAAATGGGCCTTCGGAGGAGCAAACGAAAACTTCGGAAGTAGATCTAAGAGACAGATGGAAGAGCATTAACTCTTCCTCCGCAGCACCTGTAGTTTACTTGCTGGTTTAGCATCCCTATTGAGACATTTCATCAGTGGCCGTTTACCTTTGGTGTTTGGTGCTTCCCGACTTGTTTTATTGGTCCCTCTGAGTTTTCTGGTACTTCAGCTTCCTCGGGGTTATAATATGTCTGGGAATCAGCGCTTAGTTTGCCTTGGCTTGCATTGTTGCACAAACATTTGAATAAATCTTACCTCCAGGGTGAACTCTTCAGCACAGTGTTCAGGAATAGTCTAGGCTCTTTGTCAGCTGCAAGGTTGTGATGCTAAATGTTGCTTCAAGGGAATAGGGAGCCAGTCGGCTTTTGTATCAGAATGTTTGTCGCAGTACTCTTTGCAGCTGAAGGCTTTGCTGGGCTGTGGCTCCTTGCATTTGGAGGCTTCTTTTCTTGTGAGTCTGATTGTTACTACCTGCCTGGTATTGAGCTCCAGGCTGCTGGTTTCAGTATCTAAAGTATTTGAGGGCTGGCTCTGCCCACTGTGCCCTAAAACTCTGGTTTTACCCTCTTGAGTTGTAAATTCCCATTCACCTGCATCAGGCGTTGAAGCTTAACAGATTAAAATACTGATCTTTTCCTGTAGTAAAAGCTCCTGTTAAATTCACAGTAATTGAACTGTGTGTTTTAATTCCCTAGAAAAAGGTGTGGCTTTTCAGTCTGGGGTATTGCTCCATCAAGACATTGCCAGTGCTACCAATTCTTATTGCTTAGACTTATATAGAGTCTTACGCTTTTCCAGCAGCAGTTATTTCACCTTGTGCAGCAGAGGCTCTTTCAATGCCAAATAAACACTGGTTAATGACCATCTTTGTAGAGGATGATCTTAACAAGTTGTCACTGTCCGTTTGGACAGTTGTATGAAACTTGTCTTTTGAGATTTCTTGTTTTGTGATTTTTGTCACAGACCTCTGCCTGTAAGACCAATAGTCACACTAGTAACAGGATTATTTTACTTAAGAGATACGTTGCTGTGGATATTAAACAAAGGTGAAGAGGACTGTTCAGTGAACCTCAGAGTCTCAAGTTTTGATGAAAAAGTTCTTGATCAAGAGCTGGAGGTTATTGGTAACCTGCCAGGAGTGCTGGAAGTATATGAAGAGCATCCTTTGCCTCCCACTTGTCTATAGGTATCTTAAGCACACAGGTTCTGAGTTTAATTCTCTGATAATACACAGTGATTCTGTGGAGTGGTTTTGACTATTTTCTAATACCTTGATATTAAGAAACCTAGTTTCTCATATAGAGAGATCAGGTACACATGCCTTGTTTTAACTGGTCATTGGCTAATTTAAAATGGAGAAAAGACCACTGGCTTACAGTAGTCTTTGTGAAAGTGAATGAACATCTATTTTAAGAAAAGTTATTTGCTGTGAAAAAAATGCCACACTTTCATTAAAGAAAGTGGCTATCCTGGATTTTGCATATGCTATATGTTTATGTCTTGAGGTTGTTGTGAAGTAAGGATTGGAAGCATACGGTGCTCAGGATTAAAACCAGGGCAGAGAGTTGAGACTTGGTCCTGCCTGCATTTTCCTCCTTTGGAAGCGCTGTCTTAGTGAGTCTGCTCTGAAGGACTGAGCTCGCCTGCTGACTTAGGGCAAATACAGTGGTGGCATAGCTGGCAAATATAAAGCACGTGGTGGTAGAGGGGGAAAAAAAAATCTAGGTTTTGGTTTTGTTTTTAAGAGGGGGCAGCTTTTTATTTGGGCCATACAAAATTGCTTTGTTATACAGGATTCAACCAGAAAACTTCTGGGTAGAGTAGAAGATACCAGCTTAATGGCTGAGAATGAGTGATCACTCAGGAAGGTCCTCATACCAGCTCAGTTTGACATAAAGCTTATAATGGTGGATGCATTGCTAGAACAGTACTCCTCTGTTTGGGGAAATAAAGCATATTGATTGAAATTATTAAATCTTGACACTCATCATTAAAACTTCTATTAAAAAAAAACCCACAAACCTAAACAAACCAGATTTTGGGCATAACTTCCTCTAATTTCATTTCACTGATTAGGAATTAAAGACCATAAAGAAGAATCTAGACCCATCTAAACAGCTGAATCAGATTATGGTATTGTGGTCAAAATGACAAAATTCAGTCTGTACCGTTTTCATGTTCAGAGAATCATCACAGATCAGCCCAGGTTGAGTGGGACCTCGAAGGATTGCCTGGTCCAACCTTTCCTGGGAAAGGTGGCCTAGAAGGGCTCATATAGCACCCTGTCTCATTGCATTTGGAAAACCTTTAGTGGTGGGGACTCCACCATGGCCCTGGTGGGGTTGTTCCAGTGACTAATTGTTACAAATTTCTTTCTGATAACTAAGATAAAAACTCTCCTCATGCACCATGTACCTGTTGCCCCTTGTCTCCTCCATGTGGCTTTTTGTGAAGAGAGAAGCCTTCATCCTCTTTGCTCTCTGTAGCTGCTCTTCACGTACTGGAATACTGTGATGTGTCCCCCACTGAGCCTTCTCTAGGGAGAAGAGACCTAGCTCCTTCCACCTTTCCACATAGGGCAGCCTTTCCAGCCTTTTGATCATCTTCATGGCCCTCCATTGGAGCGCCTCCAAACTGTTTTTTCTCATTACTGGGTGTTTTGGTTTTTTGGGTTACAAAAAGTCTTGTTAGAAGTTTTACAATTTTTGTTCTATTATTGTATTATTTCTTGAGCATATTAAATCTGAACAAAATAGTCTTTACCTTTAAAGAGACTTGAAGCAAGCCTAGTCTTTGATCTTGCAATAGAGAGAAGGTTTTACAGTAGTCTGAGAGGCTTCTTTCAGTGTTAAGTTTTGATGTTTGAGTGGAAGGTTTACTTACAAAGTTCTGAGTTGACTTTTTTTTTTTAAGTTACTTCTTCACTGCCTTTTCCGGGGGAGTTTTTATTTATTTTCTAGAGATGTTTTCAGTTTGAAACAAACCTCCTATGAGTACTTTCCCAGATAATCCAATACTTTGACCTGTAGAATCCAAATTATTTACTATGAATTGACACAACTGCAAGGAGACTATTTTTTAATCTGTCTTTAAGGAGAAAATAGGCTCTTATTTCATAGCCTATCAAAAGCTATACTTTTCACCTTAATGGTGTATTTCTCATTTACTGACTGTGGTGTTCAGTGATTTTTATACTGTATGGTAAGGATTTGGGTAAAGGCTGTTTGTAGATACTACAGCTCTTATAATTGTACCCCTTACTGTTAACGCAATTCATTCTTAGCACAGTGGCCAAACTGCATTTGCCAGCTCTTTGTTCGAAAGGCTCAGTTGCAGAGTTTGCATTCTTTACTGGTCCACGCAAATTAAATGTGTTGATCAGGCAGTAATAAGCTCTTTTCTGTTGAAATCTCTAAACCTTTGTTGCTAATACCTCTAAAAGGTTTTCTTCTTTCATGTAAATTTGATGATTCGTGTAACATTTAGATGCAGTACTGAGTACTGTATGTTTGAGGTTTTAGCTACTGTTTTAAAAATTAATATGGCATGGAATGTTTTTAGGGAATTTTATCTTATACTGACTGCAATTTTTATATTTTAAATAACTTATTCCAGTAGCATTCTTTCAGCTACACAGTCATAAGGATTGCCTGGAGGAAAGCTGCAGTAGGCAGTTCTGTAATTGAGTACTGGCACACATGAAAACAAAATGTACCACAGAATGGAGTCTAACTATATGTGTCTCTTTTCCTGGTGTGGTATAGCCAACAGCTGAAGCCTTTTTTTGTGCGTGTTTTCAGATACTGGGGTATTATTCTGCAAATCATACAATTAGCCATGCTTTAGTTTACTAAATTAATAGCTTGAAGTTTGAAATCAAAATCACATGAACGCACACATGCAAAGGGGAGGAGGTGAGATTGTGCAGTCTTACATCTGCTGCACTCTCAAGTATAGCAAAATATGTCCCTGAGAGTGTGAATTGTTTTTTACTATTTCCAGTTATGCAGCTTTACTGTAAAGGAAGGTGAGCTGTACGTATATGGGTATCATTGTGTTACAGAGATGATAATGAAGCAGTGCCTTTGCATGCAGCCATAATTAATGACAGAGATCCTTGAATTATTTCTCCACTTGCCCTCATTCCAGACAAACTGGAGCAGTACTCCTGTTTCATTTTTGTACTTTCTTCTTCTCCTCTGAACTCCTATTAAATTGTTTCTTGAGGCTCAGATTTTTTAATTTAAAAGTTACGCGGAAAGCAGAGGAAAGAAGGGTGTCTTGGAATAAGATGATGGAGAGATTTGAGTTTAGGACCAGTGATTGTGCTGTTACTAGCTTTGTTTTAACATCTACAAAGCAGTTGAAACTTGTCTGAAATGAAAGAACTTCAGCACAGTTTAAATAATTTTCTTGTGTGTATGTAGATGGGTGGGAAGACTGTGCTGAAAGATCTATGAGAGAATACGGAACCAATAAATAACCAAAGTTTGCTGGTACAAGATTATATAGCACAGTAGAAGAAGAGTTACAGGGCAATGACACAAGTTTCATATTCTAAAGGAGTTATAAAATGACAGAGGAAATTCACTATCAGTAAATGTAAAGTAGTATGTATGGGAGAACATGGATTGAGGTGAGGGGCAGCATTGCAAACTATACTACCATGCGAAGATTTATCTAATTCAGACTATTTTAGTTTAGGAACAAGAGCTTGGAGTCATTTGGACCATTAAAGAGTAGGACAGCAGGTCTATTGTCAGTTGCCATGTAGGAGAGAAGCAAATGTTGGGAATTACTGAGGTAGCAGTAGCAGGGAAAACAGAAAAGGAATTGTTACGCCTTTGAAGGAATCTTACTCTCTCACATGTTGTAAGTATGTCTGCTCCTTTGGTCACCTCAAACATGCTAAAGCTAGAGAAAGAACGCTAGAGTGATGAACCAAACTTACAGAATTATTTCTGCATTGGGAGAAATTTAAATCAAGGGCTTTGTTTTGAGAAGAGGTATCTGAGGATGCAAAAGGAATATACATAGACCTGCAGGTGGGACTTTGAGAAGGCGAAGAATATTGATTCTTATTTTGCAGAAATAAAGGGACATATTTTAAGTCAGATTTTGAGAAATAAGGAGAAAGAATGCTTTTTCTACAGAGACTATTATTGACCTGTGGTCTTTCTTGCTGTAGGATGATGGTGATATATCGAAGCATGTACCTATTCTGATGACAGCAGTCTGGGTACAGACATGTCAGCCCATCTGTGGATCTGTCCTCCATAAATCAGTGCTTATAGTCTTTGATTCAGAAAACCTCTGAGGGTAGCTTACCATGTGGAAAGTATTTTATCATTGCTCTTTTCTTTTTTCAAATACATGCTATAAGATATATCAGGTCTTTTATCTGACTGTTTTCATTGGTCTGCTGTTCATCCTAACTGAATCAAAACGCCACTCTGTTTGCCTTTGCTCTGTTCCTGTGTGTGCTAGTTGGGCAAAATAGAAATAAGCCCTTGTTAGGCACTTTGTCCCAGGCTGCATTTGTGGAAATGGAGTATTGGTGGAATTGTCTTACTGGGTTTGAGTGTCACCTGTTTTTGTGGGATGAGTTGGTCTGAGGCTTGCGAAGATTCATAAAGCACAAAGATGCAGCACTGTCAGCTGGATTTTAGGTCAGAATGCAAGGTTTTGGTGTTCTTTGCAGAGGTAATTTCTCTCAACCTGTGGATTACATGCTACCTGCACCGTTACCTGCTGTGCTCCTTACATAGTTGCAAGCTTGAATCTTTGGTGTTTGTCCAAAGTCAAGGTTTGCTGCACACAACCTTCTTTTTCTTTTCTTTTCTTTTTATTTTTTTTTAAGATGAAAAAAAAAGCATGAGTCCACAAAGTCTAAAAAACTGTCTCTTCCCAAGCAAGTCTTCCTTGTTGAAGGACAGATTATATGGATAGAGAAACTTGGTGAGAGGTAGACGACAACAGTGCAAGGACAGATTTCACTGTGTTGTTTTGAATCCATGTGTTAATACATAGCCACTGCCTGAGAAACAAGGCAGTGCAGGTCTTAAAAGTACAGTTTCCATTTCCCAGTTTGAGTTCTGTGATACATGTTTATTAAAAACACCCCTCTAGAAAGTTTTCCTATTGAAATGTGGCAGTATAAACAAAACTAGTACTGATAGTGAAGTACTGTTGCAAGGAAGGTGAAAACTAAAGTACATTAGCCCTATATGATTTAGACTTTTAACAATGGCTCCTAAAACTGGATGTCTTTATAATAATAGTTCAGATGGTTCTTCAGAGTTGGAGGAAGCTGGGTCTGTGGGAACAGTTTAAGCATCAGATTTCTAATTCCTCAGTTTATGAAGTGACATGCAACTCAGTTGACAGTCTGGGCTGCTTCAGTAACCTCCCAGGGAAGCAGTGTTGAAGGGGAGTATGGTGGTCAACATCGTCTGCTGAATACAGACTACAGATGTAAGTGTGAGACACAGGAAAACCACCTTAGAGAGGCTAAACGTGGTAACTAGGAAAGAGTGATCTTCAGTTTTCAGCATGATCTTTGTAGGACCTCAAGCAGACGATCCACAACACTGCAGAGGGTTGTTGTTTGGGTTTTTTCCTTGTTTGAAGAAAACCTGCATACCAGTCTATATATGCCAACAAGGAGACAAAATCAGGGTGTGCTTGGAAGAGATAGTTGATGAGAATTCAAAGCATAGCCCAGTTCTTTTTAAGTAAAAGGTGTTATGGCAGTGCTACACAAGATTTTGTTTTGGCGGTGGTTGTTTTCTTGGTTGTGTTTTTATTCTTGGGGTTTTTTTTATCTTTTTGTCCCCTGCTCACAAAGTGTAGATGGCCCTTAAGCTCCTTAAATAAAAACAAGCCTGCACTGGGACAAACATATGGCAGAAGATTAAAATCCCAATAGGTTATGCTGTCACTGCTGCCAAACTCCAGTTTAGTTTGCCCTTATATGCTGACCTGAAAGTTGTGCTGGTGTTTGAACTGATACACAAGCTTCTGTCCTGAGGGTGACTCGGCTTATTAGAGAAGTGTAGTTGCTGCATACTGCTTTAATCCACTGCTGCATGTCTGTCAAACGAGTTAAAAAATGCATTTATACAGGTAATAAGTGCCACAAACAACCTTTCTAGTATTTAAAATACATCTGTAGTAATTATAGCCACCAGCTAGAAAAAAGTGAAATAGCCTTGCACTGAAGTCAAAGGAGAACTGACTATTGTGTCTAGCATGATCAGTGCTAGTGACATGTAATACACTGGCATATCTGTCAAGAAGACTTGTTTTGAACTACTTCTGAGTGGTACTGGATAACAAAATTGGAGATCATCTTTTTGAAATTACTTTCGTACCTAGATGTTTTGGTATTACTTTGCTTGTTCTAAGGAGCTCTTCGAATCTGGAGGTGTAATTGAGGTTAATAGTAAGTACTTAGGGAAGGTGCTCTCTCTGACTAGTTCATTCTTGCCAAGTTAATCTGTTTGGAATAATCAATGTTTCTGATAGCCAGTGAGAAACTCAAATAAATGAAAATGTACTCTGTATTGCAGTTGTGCATTCAGATCCAAACAAAATAAGTAAACATTAGGTCAGAAACTAGTCACTTTTTCCACAGCAAGATTCTGGTTTGGAATTACCGTTTGCATAGCTAGTGGTGTAGTTGAGATCTGCGTAGAGCAGACATGTTTCCCAACAGCATGTACAATTCTGTGTTCTTTAAAATTTTGCTATTTATTGAAGTGTCCTGGTTTGAAAGGCTTACTCAGAAACTGATTTCAATAGTTGCTGTTTATCCAGAGAATACATTGTAATTTTTTGGGATTCAAGTATGCTTGCGGCTGTAAGGACTGAGCAACTTCAAACCTTGAGGAGAATTAATGGAATATCTTAAGTCAAGTGGTGTGTACTTTAAAGAAAAACAAAGCTTGTTTTGCTTCTGCAGTATAGACAAAACTATCTTCTCTGTACAGATACAACTGTCCTCACTGCATAACAAAAATATTTATTGACTATTCTTCTACCTTACTTGCTGAGTGGATAATTCTTTCAAGTTTCGTTTTTAAAGGTGATGTTACAGCCTTCATGCTTGCCACCAAAGCTTTCGTCAGTGATCTTATAGGCCATTTCTATGGAGCTATGAATTAACTTATATCTTAATATTGTGGGATAAAATAGATTTTTTTCTTTTTTTATGTGCTAGCAGCAGAGGCACAGTAGCCAGGACTGTGACTTGCCCACTAACCTGAGTTCAGTAACTTGCTCAGCATTGCACAACTGCTTCCTGTGGAAAGAATAGCTTGGTTTTGTTGGTGTGAGAGCAGTGTTTCTGTAGTTCCTTGCTTCACTGACTTAAACTAGCAACTTCCTAGCAAATACTGTAAGTATAGGGGCATAGCAGACAAAAGGCTTGCTTACTTCTGGATAACTCTGTCATAAATAAAGCACAGAATTTGGGAAAATGGGAAGGAAGCACGTAATGAACTTCAATCTTATGCTATATATGTGTATGGGTTGAGTGGATAACCTCAATTTATTCTCTCATAATACACAATTTCTGTGCATTCACCTGCCCAACCTATTCCTCGTAATCCAGACATTTGCTAAAAAAAAAACACAAAAAGCTTAAATATGTTTTATCTTGGAATATATTGATATTTTAGAATCAATTAGTGGTGTTGGAGCCTTTGTACTTAATGCATGGGTTTCTGCCACTTAAACCCAGTGACTTCAAGTGTAGGTGAATGGTCCTGTATTCCACAGAACAGTACTAGGAGGAGGTGACCCTCTTCTGGTTGTTGGATACTTTAATAGTGAGCTTAAAGAAGAGGTGCAGGCTCAGACTTCTGAATTCAGCTCATTTGTCAAGAGGTGCGTTGTCTCATGACAGACAACTAACGTCTGCCTCTAACAGTCCTTTCCCCCACCTTCATTGCTCCTGCAGCAGTTTTGCAATTCGTGTCTTCCATTGAAGCTTCTCTGCCTTGTGTTGTACACTAGCAAGATCTGTGAGAGAACATGAGAGAAACAGTTTTTGTTCTCTGTTTCTGTGAGCAAAACGAGATTTTTCTCTAGCCTGTCTTTTCTGGAAATGTGTGGGCTGTTGTCAATATCCATAGTATTTTTTTCCTGAGGCAGATTAATCAATACAGAAGGGAAAGTAATCGGATGTCTTTAAAATAGGCAGTGTCTGGCAACATTAAGTGCTTTTTGTTTTTGGTGGAATTGCAGGAGACTGTAAGGTGTAATCAACTTATTTCAGTCAGTAGTTCGATAACTGCGATTCACTTATCACTAAACTGTTAGTAATCTGTATGTGTGTGTGTTTGTGTAGGCCAGAAACGAGCACCCTGCTGGGGAGAACAGCAAGGGTTCAGTAACAGAAGAGCAGAGGTGAAACAAGACAAAAATGAGCAGAGACCATCTTTCGGAAGATATCGTTCCAATGAAACAGAAAGACAGGTGGAATCCATAGTGGAAAGGTATGTGTCCTGGGTTCAGCTCCAGCAGTCATTTTTTCTCCTTCTTAGTAGCTGGTGCAGTGCTGTGTTTTTGACTTTCAGTCTGGGAACAATGCTGATAACACCGATGTTTTTAGTTGTTGCTCAGTAATGTTTACTCTGACCAAGGACTGTCTCAGTCTCATGCTCTGCCAGAGAGGAGGGGAAGCCAGGAGGAAGCAGAGGCAGGACACCTGACCCAAACTGGCCAAAGGGGTATTCCATACCACAGCACGTCATGCCCAGTATAGAAACTGGGGGGAGTTACCCGGAAGGCCCAGATCGCTGCTCGGGTCGGGCTGGGTATCGGTCGGCGGGTGGTGAGCGGTTGTGTCCTCTCCCCTTGTTATTTCCCTTATCATTATTATTGGTAGCAGTAGTGGTTTGTATTATACCTTAGTTACTGGAGAGCTGTTATCTCAACCTGTGGGAGTTACATTCCTTCGATTCTCCTCCCCATCCCTCCGGGAGCGGGGGGAGGAAGGAAAAGGGGGGGAGTGAGCGAGCGGCTGCGTGGTTCCAAGTTGCCGGCTGGGCTTGAACCACGACAGTATGTATCATAGAAGGAAAAGTCAGGTGCCTTGTGGAGGGTCTGCACAGGGGTGGGAAGGGAAAGGTTTAACCTTAAAACAGATCTAGTAGCCAGATGTGACTTGAAGGTATGGTTGCATTAATAATGTGTAGATTTGTTGAAAGATTGGTTCTTGCCCACCAGAGATGTAATTTCAGCTTCCTTGCAGATGGATTCGAAGCAATTCTGTTAGATATTACAAATATAAGGCAAAACTGAACGTGAGGACCTGAAAGCCTAACCCCTAGTCTGCAACATAAATGTTCATTTCTGAGCTCTCATACCATTCAAGCTTTGCAGAACACGTGGTGCAGGTTCCAACTTGAATTAATTTTACTGTTCAAACTGAAAATAAACTTTTGTCGTACTATTTACTACTAGTGAATGTATGTCAATTTTGCTTTCTTTGTAAGTACTGTAAAACCCCACCTAAACCTTTAATGCTTGAGAGTATGACTCTTCTTACTTATTATCACAATAGCTGGTATTTAACAAGTTCCCTGAAAATTTTAGCAGTTACATGGAAGTCTGTGTTTAGACAGTGGGCTATTGACTGATAAAGCTGTTGAAGATTCGACAGTTTTATAGCGTTTTATTTAACTTCTCAGATGTTTTCAGTGTTTTCAGTAAACATCTGAACTTTCTATTCGTGTTATCTGTATTCAGTTTATATCTATTTTTAATAGATATAGAACAACTGTACTGTGTAAAGATGCACTCTAAACATTGAGTGGTAGCTCTTGTACTCCGATGTCTCTCACAGCTGCACAAATACAATCATGCAATTCTTTTTTTTTCTTTAACTGTTTTATATGAACAAAAATCTGACTAGAAATCTTATTTTTAGATCAACTGAAAGATTAGACCGTGAAAGGCCAGTAAGAGGTCGTGGCGGAGGAGGTGGAATGCGAGGTAGAGGAAGAGGTAGTGGAATAAATAGAAGTTTTGATGGCTTTGACCAGAGAGGAAAACGGGAGTTTGAAAGACAAAGTGGGAGTGTTAAAACGTAAGTTTTCTGTGTGCTGCTTCTTATTTGGTGTACAAGTAAGCAATAGCCAGCACTGCAATAGTGTCTCCGGAGTATTTTGATCCCTTCTTCTTTATCCAGGTTGGGTTAGCAAAGAGTCAGTGCTGGTTTTAGTTTGAGGTCCTAATGAAAACAAGCTTTTAAACTCACAGAACCCTTCTTTCGCTCTAGAGGAATGAATGCAGCTGACAAAAAGGGTGGAAGTGGAGCTTACAACTGGGGAAGAGTTAAAGATGATACAAGGTAAAAGATACACTTGTGCCTGTCATAGATCATCATTTGTTGTGGTCCTTCTTATATTATCATGTTCTATTCAACAATTTCATGTACATTTTGAGTCTTGTTTTCTATTAGTTGTGATGAAAGTAGTTTTACAATTTTCTGGATTCACCTCCTTCATGTTGGTGAGATTAAATAGTAGCAAAGGCATGGGTGATATTTGTTCAGTTAACACTGCCAACGTTTTTTTTTGACAGGGGCCAAGTCTTTTAACTGAAATAAGCTATGACTTTTCTCAATAATCTCAATATGACTTTTCCTCAATAGTGGGACTCTGGTATTTAGTGGCATTGCTACAAAATGCTAATTAATAGATTGAAACTTAGTGAGCTTAAAGTCCTGTCTCTCAAGTTTTATGGATCTTTCTAAATTGCAAAGCTGTGATATAATTCATTATGGCTATGGAGGTAATGTTTAGCTGACACCACCACTGAAATCCATTTTTAAGTATACAGGAGGTTCAGTAACAGAATGTGATGGACTTGTCAAACAAAAAAAAATCTGTGAATTTTCAGTTAAATTCTGTATTTTTCTTACTGGTTTTTGTTCAGATTTGCAAAAAGATTACTGGAAAATTTGGCCTTTATCCATTCTTTGTGCCTAGCAATATGCTACTCTTCCCAATAGCTTTTGTTCTTTTATATGTGTAGAACTCTCACTGAAGGCTGATTAAGGACAGAGAAAAGGCAGCACTTTGAATTTACAGCATATACAGTGGCCATATACACACTGCTTCACAAAATTGTTTTTTAAAAAAAAAAGAAAAATTATTTTTAAAACTTAAATTGTGGATTCAGACAATCTGTTTAAAAGGTTGAAAAATACAGCCTTGATGGGTAATAATTTTTGGACTTAATATTCCACATTCTTATGAAAGGTTGTACTAATTTCCATCTCTTCTATAAAATTTGTTACTAAAAGATTGGTTAGGTACTCTGGCTTCTCAAAACAAAGGATCAGCTGGCTTAACATAGTTCTGAGCTGATAGCACAAAACTAGCTGACCAAAATCACAAAACTAGCTTCTACAGGATGTCAGGGAAGGTTGTGTGAACTTCATAAAGTACAAGAAATTTAAGATCCCTTATGTTTTTTTTAGTTCAGTAGCATCAGAACCTGATACAAACACGAGATGCCAATGCTTTCTTGTGATGTACTGTGTGTGGTAGAAGTGGCATTAAACTGGAGTTGTCTAAACAATTCTAAAAGCATGTCTGTGCTGTAATTGTGCTCAGTGATGCATCAAAACTGTGTTACTTTCATTCCATTGGTGGACATATATATTTAAAATCAAGTGCTTGTTCACTTTCAAATGAGAGCAGTTACTAATGTCCATGGTACGGAAAAAAACCAACTATGAATTTTACCATTTTAATAGTTGAAAAGAAACAAAAAGGAAAACCCAAACATCCATGATAAGCTGTAATCAAGTACTGATGTTACTATTTACTGTTAAATTATTTTGTCTTTATGCATGCTTTTCTCTTATTTTGATAGTACATAGAAGTCGGATTTTTCTCATGCTTCTATTGTTGGTTGCCTAACTAGTCAATTAGTAGGTCTAGTTTCTGCTTATGTTTCTAGAGGAGTTTTCATCTTTTTTTTTTTTTTTTTTTTTTCCTTTTTTCCCTTTTTCTGTCCCAAGGAATTCTTGGGAAGAAGTGACGTACTGATCAGCAAGGTTTTTTTTCTAATGTGTTTGGGTTTTTTTGTTTACTGTTTTAGTGGGATGGAACAGACTGCTTCTATGGAAGAAACTGCAGAAACAGATGAGCAGCCAGGGGCATCTGGAGGAGAGTCTCTGAACAAGTATAGTCTCACTACAATATTTTCTTTATAAATGCAAAGAAGATTAGACTGTTACTGATACACTTATATTGGGAGACACACTTGAAATGTGAAGTTCTGCTCATGCACATATTTAAAAATAGAAAAGCTTTGTCTGTATTTGCAAGTCATGAAAATGCATCCCTAATTCTTCACTAAAGCTTGGTTTATACAGCTACAGATTGCATTTAGTTGCCCAGTGATGCTTATGTTCCTAAGATTTGGTGATGATTTAAGAAGGAGCTATATATTGCCTGTTACCTTTTTAACTTGGCCTTTTTGTAAAAACTACCCTGCTTTTTGACGTTCTCTGAGAAAAAAGTATTGAAGATGCCTATGCAATCGTACAAACACAATCAAAACACACTAAGATAAAAATCTGTAGGTCACTACTACCATGCAGTTGTCACCTATACATGAACGGTCTCTGTAGAGCTTGCAACTTGCTGGAAACAGTCTTGCACTGAGCATTAGGAGTGGGGAAATCAAGAGAGAAATCTACTTGTTTTCTGGCTTTCATTCTGATCAGCGTCCAGCGACAATTTACTTTACAGCAAATAAACACTGCCTTAAGAAAAAGTAACTGGGCAATCTTGTCCAAGTAAAAGCCTTTAAAGAATAATCAAATAACATATGGTGAATAAGTCCTATGAGCAAAAGAGAATCCATACAATGTCATCCTTCTCTTCTACTGCTGTGAAGCCTTTCTGACCTAGTGGTGCAGCTCCAGTTATTAGTGTCCTTTGTTAATTTCTTAACTGTAAAGCTGACTGGACTACAAAACCTGTTTTATATTCAAGTTGTATAACCCTGTAAGAAGTGGAATCGATACAGCTTCAATTCTTTTAAATTTTAAACTGGCTTTTAATATACAGTTATATAGGAGGAAATCTGTCTCTGAAATTAACTAATTGGACTTCCAGAAACTGTATCTAGACTAACTTAATTTTGGATGGGTAGTAGATAAACTATCAAAAATCCACTGTATTAGCTAAATATGAGAACAGTTACTCAGTTTGGTTTTGTTTGTTTGTCAGCTACAGGTACCATTTATTTGTTTCAGACTTACATGTTTCTACTCCAAGCTCTTTGTAGATACGTCCTGACATCGGTCCCTCGTAGAGCATAAGACATGAGAAAAGTGGGAGAAGTATCTGACAGAATCTGCCAGTTGCCTTTAGTTCTTTTCCCTTTCTCAGGAATCACTAGGTATTCAGTCAGACTGTGAACCTTTCTGGAGATTTTACTCCTCTTCATGTTTTTAAAGAACTCTTTGTTTAGGAATAGTCCACAGAAATCTGTAAGATTCAAAAATGCAAGTAACCTCCAGGTACAAAATTCTGGTTTTTGTATGCTTCCAGTGTGGAAAATATTGTCTTGAGGACTTACAAATCCATATACAAAATACAAATTGCATATACGTCATTGCATTTATCTCTGGGACTAGTGTCAGCTTGGTGACTGTGTATTTTGTAATAGGAGATGTTACGTGAATATCGCATAGGTAATTAGTGATGGTTGTATGGCATACACCTTAACGAGGTAGAATATTTTTTTAATTGTTCTTCTAATATTAAAAAAACAAGAGCTGGTGGATGTATTTTAAGGAGTAACAGGCTTAGGTTGCCCCTGCTTTCCAGAGGTGCTGGCTTCTGGCAGGTAAAACACCTCAGCAAAATATTCTATCTAGCTTACCTTCTGCTTTTGCTACATTCTCAATACTGAGGGTGAAGGATGTGTGTTTGCTTAAGCTACTGCTAGGATCATTCTCATTTTGACTCTTAAATGCAGCGACTCCAAAGAATCCATTTCTTGTCTACTGCTTGATTGCAGATGTGTGCTTGTGTTGAGGAAGAGATGGAAGACTT
>NW_009938418.1:2010-24384 GCF_000696875.1 Nestor notabilis | reverse complement strand
CTCTTACGCTCTTTCCTGTTGTAACTGCTTCCATTTAAGAGGGGGGTGGAGGGGGGCGGAAGGACGTAAAGAACAGAAGTTTCTTTAATACTTCTATAATATAAATCAAGTTATTTCTTTCCGTATCTTCACATTTCTTTAAATGTGTCAACAATATCTATCTCTGTTTATAGCATCCCAAGCTGCATGCTAATAGTTGGGGGGTTTTTTTTGCTGCAGGCAATAAGTATAAAATGTACAAGTAGCAAAGCAGCGTAAGCTTTCCTCACAAATGCTTTCAGTTGAGCTTGTCTTCACTGTCTGAACAATGTAACATGCTTGTGTTGACCAGTAATTCAGACGAGTAGATTTTTCTTTTTACTCAGTATCACAAAGTCTGATCAATTGCTACCAAAGGTGTTTGCAGACTTAGTATTTATACTATGGGACTTTCTTTCACTTCTTCACACAGGACTGTCTTCCTTTTTGGTGGAGCTGTGTATTCTTCTAGTCATTTAATAAGAAACTTCAAAAGTTTGTTTTCAGGTTTGCAGGGCTATTCACCTCTTGTTTGGTTTTGGGGGTTTTGTTTGTTTGATTTTGGGGTTTGGGTGGTGGGAGGTTGCTTGTGGTTTTTTTTGTTTGCTTGTTTAAGAATGATATAAAACTATCTACAGACCAGGCCAGCTCTTCATAAGGGTTTGGTTCAGAGTTTTTCTTCTGTAGTTAACTTGTACAGTTGCTGCTTGGTCTTACCTTGTTTAACTCCTGTAAATTAATAGGAAAGATTGATATAATTGATTTCCTGGTAAAAGCTGAGTAAGAATTTGCTTTGTGCAGCTGAATCTGAAAAAATGTTCTGAAAAAGACCTGCTGTCATTATTTTTAATGAAAATAATCAGCCAAATAACTGAGCTGAGTGCTGTTCTTTTCCGTTGGCATTTCTTCTGCATATTATTGTGTTCACATAGAGTGGTTCCTGCAGGAAAGGAATGCACAGTAAACAAGGCGTAGGTAGAGGTTTATGGTCATCCATTGAAAACAGTGAGGCTGTAGAAACCATTACTGAAGACTCCTGTTTGGTGTTCTGGTATGTACTTGCACTCTGAATTCGGTTTGTCTTTGTCTAGAGGCTGCACTTACGCGTCTCAATAATATTTTGTAAGCGTGATTGGTGGTATGCTGAGGAGCTTATTAACTTGATTAATGAAGATGTACACCAAGCAGTTACTAAAAATGCATAAGGTTACAAAGTAGAAGGTACTGCACTGAGTGCACTTCCATGCAGGCTTGGTGCCCAAAATAACCTGCTACAATCAAGTCTCTGCCCAGAATACAATGTGTAGATTCCTATTGGTGTGCTTCACCAGTGGGAGGTGTTTCCCTTTGAGAGTCTTAGCATCCCAAAGCACACTTGTACTGCTAATAACCTAGCAGTCGAAGCCATCCTTTGGAGTAAAAGTCAAACCATTCTTTACGGTTGAGAAACCAAACATTTGCAGTGTAAATCCACCAGTATTTCCTTTAGAACAGGCAAGTAGTCATTTTTTATAGACGTGTAGTTACCAAAGCAATACTTGTGATTGCTTTTTATGAGAAGTCAAGTTGCTGTGTAGTGAAATGGCTTTGTATTGTCTTACAATCACAGAAATTTAGATTTAAAAGGGGTCTTGGTGACTCAAGGTATGACCAGACATACCTGTGCCACTTTTCATGTCTGTGTAGGTGATTTTAATGTCCTCTGCTGATAGAGATTTCGATGTTCGTTGCTGGTCTTTCCAGTACTTTGAAAATAGAAATTACTATGTGTGTTTGTTTGTTTGTTTTCTCCTAGGAAACACCATGGATGTGTGAAATTTCCTTTCTTTTTTACTGTTAGGTATATTTCCTTTTTTTTTTACTGTTATGTGTGTTTCCTCCTTAGCATCTCTTTAAAGGCTTCCCATGTTGATCATGTATTTTAGACTGTCTTGTGGTTTTATTCTGGACTTTCTGCCTGCTCCCACATAGAAGACATGACTCAGTCGAGACCTTGTTCCACCCCACCAGCAGTGACATGTTTTCCAAACAAAATTATCTCCTTATGATAGCACACTGTTGCAGAAGGGGAACATACTGTTGATTTAGAGTTCAGTTTGACTGGGTAAACTGTAATACTCTTGCATGGTTTGGGGAGGTTGGGGTCCCTCCTTCAGAGCTTCTGCCTTGCTAGTTTTTTCTGTGTTTGGAGAGCTGATACTTTTGCCTGAGTATGTATTTCTGCTTGTCCTTGGGACTTGCAGGTGGTGGTTGTTTTAGTTGGTTGCTTTCAGATCACTCACTTGGCCTTAGCATTTCATACCATGAAATGCTAAGGTCAGTCCTTCAGTGTTCTTGAATGTTTGTGCTATTGCCCTTTTCTTTCACAAGCTTTATGCCATAGAAAATGTCTTCAGAAAATTACACTGTGGATATCTGTACAGAGCTGGCCTCATAGCTCCACTCAGATGCTTGTTTTTCTTTTGCAAGTTGAAAAATTGATAGCTCCTTCTCATATAGTTGTTGCAGCCAATTCTGTATCTTTCTACAGCTCTTATCAAGAGCTGTATTTAACTCACTAAGCCAGTTAATCTTTTTTTCTTAACAGTCATTCTATTACAGTTTCAGATCTTTTAATTAGTAGGGAACTACAGCTGCTTACCAGTCTTATAACCTTTAGCTTCTGGTTCAAATAGCTGGAGTTTTCAACTAACAGGGCATGAAAGTATGTCCGAGGGTAGGCATATAGTATAGAACTTGCATATTTTTTATTTACTTTTTCTGCAGACTTCATTTAAAACTATGTTCATCCTAGAACACAACTTATTGTTTGGTTCTGCTTCTAGCAGTCATACGCCGGGTGCTGCAGGAAGGTACCGTGTCATTTTGAATTGCAAGAAATAGAATGGTTCTCCACAATATCAAGAGGGAGCAGACCTGTTCTTATACAGGCTAGTTGTAGATGTACAGAACATTTCCAACAGATGTGTGTTGGAAACGGTGGGGTGCTTGTGCAACCTCAGACGCAAAACTCACAGTTCACTGTCATTTGACTCTGCATCTTTCCATGATAAAATAAATTTCCAGCTTGCATCTGATCAACTGTGTATTTACGTTGGAAAAATCATCAACATCTGGTAGAACAAGACTTGGAACTGTGATTGAGCGTGGAAAACCAAATCCAGAGTTCTCCTACCGGGAGGAATGTAATAATGAAAGGATTTGCTGAAAAAATTAATGTTAGGGAAATACTTTACCAAGTTTGACTGCTATTGCAATATGTAACAGTTTTGTGTTGGAAAAGGAAGAAATGGCTTCTCAAGTGTACTGGGAGTAATCGGTGCAGGTTTTCCTGTAGTTCATGATACTGTTCCTGCAGCAGACAGTTATGGTGATGAAGTGAGCTGTGTTCCTTGCTTGTGATGCTACTTAGTAGAAAATAGCTTTCTGCAAATACCAGTACACTGCACCCTTAGTGTACTCTAATAGCTGCTGGTTCTGGGCAAGTCAGTCTTTGTCAGCCTCAGAACAGTGGCAAAAGAGTAGTTAAGCGGTGGTGAGTGGAGAAGAATCTTTAGTTTTGACTTATGTATTTTGTCTTATGATTATAGACAAAGCCTTGGACTTCCGTCTTCACAGTTCAAAAATATGCAAGGCAGACTCCAACGTGTTCCATGTGTTTTCCTTGAATTTATCATCATTATTGTACTTTGCAACCAATTAAAACTGGAGTAGGGGTAACCTAGTTTTGCCAGATGGTAAATACTGTCTCCTTGTATGCTACTGCATCTGACAAAAGAAATCACAGAAGCATTTTATGAAATTAACATAGAAAATGTTAATAATTACCTAAAAGATCTTGTAGTTGAGCATCATGGCTGAAAGCTGCACTGAAACATGCATCTATCTCATTGTCATCCTGTAGTGCGAGTCAGTGCAGTACAATTCATGCAATTGGGGTGTTTTAGTATGGTTTTAAAACTATAGATCCACTGTTAAACAGTAGGATGGAGAATATGTCAGATCAAAAGACAGACTGGTTTTGTCTAGGATCTGAAGAGCCTGAACTTAAAATGAGACTGGATAAATACTAGAACTTACTACAGGAGGCTGGAGACAGCATTTGTTTATACGAGTAATTTCAAGCAGGCCTTACGTATGTTCTCCAACTTACATCAGTGTAAAACTCGCACATCAAGTTACTGTGGGGAGTAAGTGAAATTGAGGATAGCAATTTGGTAAGAAACAATGTTCGGTATCCTTACTTTAGTGTTCTTCTTCATCCTGATATGTTGCAAGCTAATGGTTTTTACTTTACACCTATAAACCTTTAGAGCTCCTGAAGGAGAACCAATGGAAGAAGTAGTTCAAGAAATGACATTAGATGAGTGGAAAAGTCTTCAGCAACAGAATCGACCAAAGCCTGAATTCAACATCCGGAAGCCAGAATCCACTGTTCCTTCCAGAGCAGTAGTGATTCACAAGTCAAAATACAGCAATCATGTAAGCATTGCCTGAGGAATTCTCTGCTTTATACCCAGGATTAGGAACCTTTCTCTATTGTTTTTCTACTAGTTTTAGTACATTCTGAACAGCCCAGAAATCAGTATTTAAGCTTTATTACTGTAATGACATATGTGCTTCAAAACTTGCTTTAAACTTACTGTCTGTTCATTTTCTTTTCTCAGATCATCACCCCTATTTTGTATACAAATGCGTAATATATCAAGTAGTCCTACCTTATGGCTCAGACTTAGCAATATAAAACCTGTATTCTTGCTGCTGCCACCTAGGCAAATCTCTGTTAGTGCTGCTAGAGAAACTTGGGTTTGCTAAACACTACTTATCCTAACTTTGAGTCCTGTTTAGCTTACTTGCCAGTATACGCTTGCATGTATATATTAAACTTGGGTTTTGGCATCTGTTAGTCTGGATGCTAAGTGTCCTGTTTCTCATTTGTGCTGGTTAACAGCTTTCACTGTGCGCTTGGAGTACATAAATTTTTTAGTAGTATTTTTTGTTTTTCAATTTTAGGGTCCTGCTTCTTAGAACTAACTGTGGAGAGCTTGTTCTGTAGTAGAGTGCTTCCCCCTCGACACCCCCCTCCCCCCAGTTTTTTCCCTAACTTTTATTCCACGATTCTACTATAATTGCCATTTCAGGGAGAAATAGTTTTTTGATGTGAGAGGGGAGGCTGCTTTTGCAGATTCTTGCTTACTAAGATTTCAGATTTTGGATGTCAGAGTAGCCTAGCCTAATGGAATTTTGATCCTTAACAACTGCATGCATGTATGGATACACATATTATCCTTTGTCTTTTTATAATATTAACATCAAAACTTACAGCTTTTTAAGCCTTAATCACTTCAGGTCTTTGAGCACTTCCAGGGACAAATACTAATACTGAAGTGGCCTGCATTCTTTTTAGCATGGGTTTTGGTAGTCACAGTTGTCGTTATCCCCTTCATCCTTCTCAGAAGGATGTGGTGGTAGGGGTGGAGTGAATATCTTTCACAAACTCTGAAAAGACTATAGAAGTATGTGAAGAGTGCATGCAAGTTTCTGTTCTTTTTGCCCATGAAGTTTCTTGGCTGGTAATATCAAGGGACCTTGTCAAAGAGAACATAGAATAAGAGGTACGAGGAACTGCATAGCACGGACAAGTCAAATTCCTGCATTAGACATTGAATAAAATAAGTGATTTATCACTGTACGGGATGAGTTTATATATATATATATATATATATGTTATTGTTACTATAGTGCCCATTAGAATTATGATGGGAAATAGTCTTACATCCACTACAGCTACTAGAAAAACAGAGTTAAAACAACAGTAATCTTGTAGCCTCAGACAGACTAATAGGTTGCTTCGTAGCCAAGTACTGTGCATTACTATGGCCTTTTAGCCACTACTTCAAGATAATTGTAGACATGAGTAGCTTAAGCCTGATTCTCCAGTCCATTAGAAAACCTCATAGATGATATTTCTGAAAATCCTCTTCAGTGTTACAGAGCTGGTACAAATGATTTTGTTGCCAGGACAAAATCTGAGCCAATGAAGAACTATCTCAGGCATCTGGGAAGCTACAGTTGTCTCACCTCAGCTAAAACACTGAGCAAGTTAAGGCCTGCCTTCTATTCCAGGTGTTACCTTGATTTGTCTGCTGCTTAGTTTGTAATATGTATGTATCAGGAAGGGGAGAAAGTTGTACATGGAAGCTATAGGCTTTAACCAGATTTCTTTTTTAGTTGCAAAAGGAAGATTATGAAGATGATTCTCATGTCTTTCGAAGACCAGTGAATGACATAACATCTCAGCTGGATATTAATTTCGGGAGTCTTCCTCGCCCTGGCCGTGGATCAAGAGGAGCACGAGGTGGTGGACGTGGCAGACAAGTTGAGGAGAGAAGACCTCGATCAGCAGTAATGGTAATGGCTTTTATGTGTCTTCTTGTTGTTTGCCTGGAGATTTTTCTTGGTGATTGGTGTGCATGTGTCAGGGGAGAGGCTGGTGCCTGAGCATTCACGCACTATTCGAGGAGTTACACACCAAGCAGGACTTAAACTGTTAGGACTGGAGTCCCTCTGCAGTGGACAGCTCCACTGACCTGATGGGTGCCCCTTTTGACTTCTCCGACACACTCACTTCCTCCTTTGCGTTCTATCCCAGGTTTCCTACAGCAGAGTCTCAGTTGTTCAATTCCAGGAAAAAATAATTTAATAATCAAGTGGTACAGCAAAAGGGACACCTTGAGCTGGGTGCTTTCATAGAGGGACCCTGAGCAAAGAAATGCCTGGGCAGCTATACCCTTAGGATTTATTCACCTACCCCTCATGCGCCTTTTTAGTCTAATGGTGACTTTTTGGTATGGGGTCTTTTAACACCTTACTGGCTTCTTTCTCTGTCTTCATAGAGGCAGGCTGTTAACTGTTCTGGTCTTGTTGAGTTGCAGCTTCTGGTGATGCCTGCAGCCGCCTTACCTTCTGGTTTGTCCCACTTGTGCACCTGCTTGTCAGCAGGATGAAAAAAGTCCTAGGCCTAGGATAAACATTATTTAGCAACAACTAAAATTGATGTGTTATCAACATTCTTCTCACAGTGAAGATAAAACACAGTGCTGTAGGAAAAATACTAAGAAAACTAACTCTACTGAAGCCAAAAGCCGCAGCTTATGGCCTAAGGCTTCAGTAAATCTAGCTGTTCGTGCTAAGCAAGTAAAGCTAAGCAAATGGCATACTAAACTGCATAATACTTTAAGTGACTCAAACTATTTAAAGCTTAGTTATTTAAGCTAAACTAGTATGTCTCAACAAGTGTGTGTGGCCTGCCCTCTTTTCTGTGGAATTTACTGATTTCTGTAGTGACAGACTTGTTTCTAATTCCTGCCCATAGTATGTTGGCCTGGTTATTTTGAGTTCCTGACCCAAAATTAAATACTGGTTCAGGCTCACTACTCTTAACACATGCATTTCAAAAGGTGTGATTACTAGTCACTGTATCGGTAACTAGAGGAAAGGATGTAGTGAAGACCCATTTCTGCAATGAGTTTTGATACAAATTGGGAATTAATTAAAAAGACAAAAGGCTTGTAGCCCTTACAGAAAATTTCAGTATAGTACAGTAATAGCTTGATTACTGAGAGTGAGATCAGCAGGTAAATCTGGAGTCATACAGCATCCTATAGAATGATAGAAGTGTTCAATGTAACCATTTAAAAAACTTCTACTGACCTTTTTCTCTTAAGAAAAAAAAAAGGCAGCATTTGTGTACTGAAAAATAACATCTTTTTCTTACACTAACTGAAGGTGGTCTCAGTTTACTTCTGTCTGAGTGAAGTAGTTTAAGGTTGGGAACTTACAGAATAATACAGAATATAATGCATTTGTTTCATCTGAAAAAGGCTCTTTATGATAAAAAAGCATAGAGTTTAGAACTACAGTCTGCTACATGCAGTAGCCTTAGAATGTAACAAGATAATAATGCTGTTTCTAAGAGCAGACAGTATTTTGGGCAAGATTGCTTTACTTTTTCGTTTCACTTCAGTGCTGCAGAACTTGTGATCCTGTGGTCCTCCTCAGGTCATGGATCAGTTCATGCTGGAGACATTACAGTAGTCATAACTTCTGAGATAAATGCATAGCATTTCTGTGATAGTGATGGATACAAAGCATTTAACATTAATAGAATAAATCCTATTCAGGGTAAAATACATACCTATAGTTGTCAGGTCCTTTAGAAATGCATTCATTTTTCTAAAAAAGCTTCCTTTTTTACTTTACAGGTACAGCTTGTTGCTCCAAATCCTGATGATCCTGAGGATTTTCCGGCTTTAGCATGAAGAACAGTCATGAATGGTGATGTCTCAGAGTAGTCTGTGAAGGGACCAGTTTTATGCTGGTGTAAATAAAGAAAATCTGTTCCAACTGGAAAAGCTGTTTGGGTGTTAGGTGGGGAATAGTTGCAGATGTCTGCTAATGGAGTAGGGTTCTGGAGACACTGGTGGACTGGGATCATGTCACAGGTTCCAGTGTCTGCTTCCATCTGTAAAAACTGTGTGAAGGCTTATGATACTTCATTACAGGCTTCTAATGAAGTTCAAGAGTACAGTGTTTAAAAATGTGTATATAGAGATTATATAAAATTCTCCACAGTGAAAATGTGAACCATGGTGAAATGTGAACCATGGTGAAATGTAACTTGTACAACATGGTCTGCAGTTGGGACTCTATTTCACTGTGTATTTGAAAGTTGCTTTCCCTGTTTCTTTGAGTGAAGCGTGTATTTCACAATCATATGTTGCAGTTCTTGAGTTTAGCAAATAAGGGCTCACTGGTTTGGGTTTGAGGTATTATTTTCACAAGTCAGAGAAGCAGATTGGAGCTTTTGCTATTTGGATCCAGTCTGAAAAAAAACTAAAAAACCACACAAACAAAAACCCCAAATAAACAAAAACCCCACCACAAAATGAAAACTCAAACCAAACAAAAAAAACCTCTTCCTCCCAAAAAACTCAAACCAAAACCAACAATGAAGAAACAACAAAAACAAACCCAAAACCAAACCAACCTAAATAGAAGATCTTACTTGCCCAAGACAGTGAGCATCTCTGTAAGCAGAGGTAATCTTTAAAATGAAGGCAGCAGATTCTTTCAACTAGTAGTTAACCATAAGTCTTACTTCAATAACAAAATATGATCTGCATCTCCTTTGAAGATGTTGAAGGTGAAGTACAGTGAGAACTTGTAGCTAATGACAGAACTAAACTGTTAAGCTTTTATTTTTAGCAGGAGTGACTACAAACTACAATGTTTCATGCCTTACCAAGAAGTTTGTGTGACACCAGGGAATAGGTGGGATGTCCTTTCCTTGCAGCTTTAACATATTTCCTCACTTGAGCCACATACCCTAACATTCCCTGTCGAACAGGGCAGGGGGACACTCAGAGCCATTCTCAGGGATGTGAGAGCAACAAGGATGTGGTGCCAGAAGTGATGAGGGAAAGAAATGAGAGGACAACCACACTGGATGTTTTGAATATAGCTGTCAGCCTCAAAGGAGTCTACAAATGCCTGCTCAACTTGAACTCATGTTTTCTATTTGCTGGGAAAGCAGATGAATGTAAAGTTTTTTCTTTTTTGGTTTTTTTTTTTTTCCTGTTCTAGTGTTTTTTATCACTTCCAAGCAGTTTCCTTTGAGAGCAAGTACTGGATGAGATGAAGAAAAAAACCTGTTGCTTCTCAGTAAGCTCTACGAGTATTCAGAAACTTAATTTAACTCATCTCAGTGGTAAGGCTTTAATCATCCTAGAAAGACTACTGACTCTTTCCTATATACTCCAGACAGAAGGTCTGTGAAGTAGTGCTGCCCAAAGGACCTTTTTTACATTATTAAATTACTGATGTGACAGTTAGCTATAACATGAGATTTCAGATTCCACAAGTTGCTTGTTGTAGTGGCATAGAGATACTCAGACAACCTGTAGTAAAACAGTGTGCAAAAGCAAAAGAAGTGCTGGTTTTAGAGGAACCCGTGCTGCTGCTTTTTGAGTAACTGAACTAGATGGAATAATGACTGTTTTGCCTTGTAGGAGCAAGCTACTACTTGAAATCACTGCAGTTTAAGATTTAGCTGCTGCTGCTCTTCTAATAGGTGTTGGATGTTTCTGCCAGAAATGGCATTTTCATGATTGTGGAACAGAAGTGAGTTTATATGTGGAGGTCTTGGAATTTTTTTGCTTCTTCTTCCCTTCCTGTTCCCCTTATCCCATCGGACAGGGAAGAACATGTCTGAATTTTTATTGATGTTTTTGCTTGCAGGAGTGAGTATGTATAGGTGTGAAGAGCTCCTTTGCCAGGCTCACCTCCATTTCTCATTGTTTTGAAGATGTAGGCTTTTCTTTTACAAACACCTCCTTTTTGCTAAGGAAAGCAATGAAATACGTGAAAGCAACTCTTCCTTTTTCTACTAAAAATTTGAAACCTTGTTATGCTACTGGGCTGAAACAGGTGTAATGCATTTGGTTCTGTTCTGACTGTTCTCTGGGAAGGCTAAAAACATTGTTTTACTTCTCAGTCTGGTTCCTGCTTCTGCAAAGTTACTGTTTCCTCCCCTAACTTTGATCTCTCTTTTCAAAACAGAATAGCAAATAGGGTCTTTGGGGACTGCTTTAGCAGACTTGTCAAAATATATCTGTATAATGAGCATTTCGTCAGGAGATTGTTTAAAGCCCCCTGGTTTAAAAAAAAAAAAAAAAAAAGGCTGGTTTTAAGATCTTCAATGTAAAAAAAACCAAGCAAAAACCAGAAAACAAAACAACCCTACAACCCACCCAACCCAAAACCTTGTGAAAATGGGGTTCAGCGTAGCTGGTTACTGCTAATTAAACCAAAAGTGTCTTAGAGCAGCGAGGTGTGACAGTTTTCTTTTTCAGTCTGTCAGACTTGAAGATGGCTTACACTATCTAGTTGATAGTGTCTTAGTATAGAGAAGGAATTATAAACTGCAAGTGGTGACAGTCATCCAGTTCGTTTGCTTAGCTGTGAAAAGAGAACTTGCTAAATCGCAGTCATCTGTCATGTTTAAGATATCAAAATAGCTGTGTCTGTTAAGCACGCGTCTGCTGGTAACAGTTACTTCTGGTTTAGTTTTACTCCCTCATGTAAAGCAAATAGTAGCAGTTGTAAATATAAACACTAGTAAAACATGGCATGCGTCTTAGGAAAAGATTAAGTTGTATTGCTTACTCATGTTACTCTCTAATGCACTACTACAAGGTGTTCTGCTGTTAGGATTACTATAGTGAGTGGCGTAGGAAAAACTACTGCATTTCAGCTTTGAGATTTAGATTAACATAAATCACAGTAAGTTCCCAAAGAAAGGAATTCACCTCTCTCTATTACTATGAAAGTGCCTTGAAAGGAAAGAGGAATGTCTGTGCTTAACTTAAAAAATACTAATGAATAACTAAACAGACTCAGAAGTAAAAAGCCCTGGTAAAAAACTTTAGTTAGAGCTTTCAACTCTGATTACACTTGTTCATGTGAAGACAGAGCTTGGGGTATGTGCAGCCTTTGGGCCCAAAACCAAGATCTGGAGCCCTAGTACACTGATGTCAGTAAGATTATTCTCACATAATGTTCAAGCCTTTATTTTTCCTTTCAGAGCCATCACAGGCACATGTGCACACACACATCCACATCTATTTCTATACACACACACACACACACACACACACACACACACACACATACATATATGCAGTGCTGAAAGTAATGTAACAGTGACTCATTGTCAGTGCATCAACAATTGAATGTGAAACATGGTTATTTTTGCAGAAGTGCATTTCAGTCACCAACTAACAGGCATGGAATTAAGAGCTTTTCTCTTTCAGTAACTAAGCTGGGCAAGTACTGAGCAGTTTGTGCTTGGAGTCTTTGGAAGAAGTAGTAACTGTTACACTTTGGCTCTATTACTTAGAATTTAATGTGGAATACATGAAATCTTCAGCTGGGTATTACCTGTCTGCGAACAAATGCCTTTCTGAAGGTGTGATTCAACAAATGTTGCAGAGAGCTGCATCTTCAGAGCACCTTTAGATACTGCAGCACAGTTAACGGCCGCATTATGTCTGAGACAAACTAGCACTTAATGAACTGAATAAAGTTTTTGCTCAGCCTGTTTGGGCAGCTAGTGTGAATTCTGTGTTTTGTTGTCCACAGTGTTTTACAGCTAGTAAACAGACTCAATAAGCTGTTGTCTACTGTTTGTTAGCATTTGTAGTTCCTCTGTCTAGATTTGTACAGTAGTTACTATTTGAAAGAAAGAAACCAAGTTTTTGCATAATGTGTTTGGATTAGCAGGATAGCTTTGACAAAAGGTAAAAACAGTAGCAACAAGGCATAGATTTATTATGTCCCAGCAAGAGAAAAAAACAAGTTGACCTACTATAATGCAGGAATTCTGTGATTGTTCGTGGTTTGTCGTATTTCTGTTACTTACGGATTGAATGCTATTTTCAAAGGTCTTCTTGGGTCTAGCAAAGGTTCTGGACCCTGGAAGCTACTGTGGGGAAACTAAAACCTAGTAAGCTTTTCAATGAAGCTTCTACTGAAGTGAAAGAAGGCCATAGGCAGGAAAAGGTCTGATCAGCAGTAGAAAGGGAAGGGAACCCAACAAAAAACATTAAATAATAATTCACTTGAGAGATTATGTTAGTATTGAAGAGATGGACAAAAGCACCTGGAAGCACGACACCAGGACAGACGTCACCTGCTGTGAGTACCGAGTAAAGATTCAGTCCTAGGAGCATGATGTTTTGTGAAGAACAGTGAACGATGCATCTTGTAATTGCAGAACTCGAAGATGGGAAGAAATACAAGTGGGTCTATAGAGAAACTGTGTGTAAAGGAGGAGTAACGAGGAGCCCTTTCACTGAGTATAAAACCAAGAAACTGTCCTGACATCTTAACAGGCTGGCATCAAAGCACTGATGGAAGCAAGACCAAGCTCACAAGGGTGAGAACTGGTCTGCTTCCGCATTTGCATACTGTCTTATCTTCCTGCAATGGACAGCAATCACTTTGGAATTTTTTTGTTTTAATAATAGCTGCTGCCAAGGGCAATCTCCTTCTGTGCTGTCAGGGCACGAGGAGTTAGGGATTTACTGCTTTATCCTGTTTGTGGCATAGCTGGTGTAGTTGGAAGAGGTGGGGCTTGGAGGTACCAGTGACACACAAGTATTTTGCATCTGCTGCTGTGCCTGGCTGAGGGATGAAAACAGCTGCTTGGGCTGTCCAGTTTTGCTGGAGATTCTTTAGCAGCCTTGTGAACTGGAACAGAGTCTGATAGGGAGGACACAGACCAGGAGTGGAGCTGTTCAAGGGACAGACTTTCTAGATGCCTTCCCTCAGCCCTGTGGTCACAGTCCAACCGTTGGACCAGTTTCTTTGGAGATAACCCATGAATGGAGGGTGCCATGCTTAATATCAAATTTACTTACCTGAAGTTAATTGATGTCACATGGCATTTCTGGTTTATACTGATAAAAAGTATACTGAAAACACAACACAAATGAAGGTTACACTTCGTAACACAGAGCAATTGCAGTGCACAGTTCAGTCACAATACCAGCATTTCCCATTCTTGGTCCCTATGATACCCTTGACATCACTACGCAGGGTGTCCCCAGTTGCTGGGAAGGAATGGGTTGATGCCAGCTCAAGCATGTTCCTCTCTTCAAAATTCTTTTTGCAGGTGTCTTGGGGTTATACTCTTACGTATTTGCTCTCTCCATGTCTGTCTGCCAGCTCAGGGAGACCTTGTCTTGATACACATTCACACCACCAGTTGATACAGTCAAATGTTGACAGCTGTTTATCTAAAACATAAGCCACCCTCCAATCCCCTTTATGTTGAAATAAAATCACTTTCTTTGTGATAGCTGTGGTTCATCATACCCTACATCATCAGCCCAGCTTCACAAGCATATCACCCTTGGCCGTCTCATCTCATCCTTCCTGCATTTTTAAGGCTAACTGGTCACTCACACCCAAGTGACACCAATCCCAAAAAATACTAACGCAAGAAAAAAGCAAATGTCTCTCCCTCAACAGTCTCTCAGTGAGTTAGGCTTAAAGCATGCAGTTTCTCTTTAACAACAACCTTGAGGATTTCTAAACAGCACATCCATTTTGCTGTAGCCTATTTTTATCTCCTCCCACATACACTATGTAGAAACTGTAATGCAAAGGAGGCTAAAGAGAACCAAAAGAAAGTTATTCAGAGACACTGTAAAGAGTTTACTCTTGCAGTATGCTTATGGACTTGTCAATGGATTTGACATGGACCACTGGTCACTTCTCTGTAGGGTCTTTCAGTCCTTTGTCCTCCCCTGTCCAGTGCAGTAGTTCTTAAATGGCTACTGATACCACAGGGCTTAGCTGACATCACATGCATAAACTGGTGTTTCTCCAGGCAAAATTCACTCCTCAGGAGGCAACTCGTTTTTCAAGAAAAGGTGGTTTAAGCATTCATGTAAGTTTAGAGGAGTTCACCTTTCAACAGGTGAATGCAGGCTTAAAACGTATCTCTGGAACAAGTGAAAGTTTACTTGCTTGTAAAACCGGCTTTGCCTGGGATCTACAAGTTCTGTATTTTCTAACGTAGATGAGGTAAGGGTGATCAGAAGCATCTGAGTTGGTCCATATTTTTTACAGTTTTGTTTGGATTTTAACGACTCAACTAGACCACCATAAACTCTCACACAAGAACAAGTGTTCCTGAAAGTTTACTTTTTACTTTTGAGAAGCTTTCACTTTCATGGTAAGTATCGAAGTACGACGCCTGTTTCCAAAAATGAGCACTCTGATCACAGAGGAAGGAAACACATGAGCCAGAGCTCCATTTTTCTGTCTTCGCATGTTTTTGACTGGGTAGCAGTATCCCAACAATTCAAGTACGATTACTGTTGTTTTCCAAAGTAAGTCCCCTGAAATGTAGAGCCCAAAGTTTGACATTAAACAAGTGTACCTTTTAAGGGTTTGTGCTTTAATTAAAGGTTTTCAGGCAGCTGAGATTCTTGTATTATTTTTCAGAGCACATTTGAGTCAGTGTGGTACAGATGATGTTTTTGTGCTGTATTTATTTGAATACTGGAAATAAAAGTGAGAAAACAATTTATTATTTTTAATTTTACACAATTCATGTTTACAATTCTCACTAATATTTTGTATAAAATCAATATGCGGTATTTTCCAATGAGACACAAATGCATATTGAACTACTTAATATTACAAGATAATATGAAGCTTTATCTTAAAAATACCATCAGCAAAATAAACTGTCCATCTAAGTTAAAAATATGATTAGAAATATACAGTTTAAAAATAATCAGGATGAACAGATTAGGAATTTTAGATCTTGATAGTCTGTACATGAGTTTACGCAAGACAAACAGTCTGCAAACCATTAATATAAAAACTGCAGTGCAACAAACTGGTGAACATCACATTTTTCTTATTTTTCATTTCAATGCATGAGTCTACAAATCTTACTTTGCATTAAATCAGCAGCACTTCGTCTATTGTTGTACTGGGGCAAAAAGACAACGTATGGGTTAACATCCGAGTTAACATACTGATGCTGTAATGGGAGCTAGCAATTTGACACAAGATATTACAGCTTTTGAATACGTTGCATACTTTTGAGTAAGAGATCAAAGAAGATTCCATCTGTCATATATCTGAAAGGGGGGAAAGAATTTCCAAGGGAAAACTTCTCACTGGTGACTGCAGAAATAACTTCCTTCAGCTGCTCCATGGTGCAATGGTGATGCAGCTGCCGCCACACATTCCATTTTGGCACATACTACCTCACAATTCAAAAAAGATTGAGAAACGATCCCCACCAACCCTCACCCATGCCCACTCTTCATTCTTGCACTTAATTCAGCTTTGGTATGGCACAATAAAAATGCTAGACAAAGTACTAAAAATTCAGAAGAATAAACTAAACAATACAATTAGATGGCACACAATGAGGTAATGAGTTAATTTTCCATTTAAGGCTGTTTGGAGAATTCAAATGTAAAATGCCTTTGACATTTACATGTTTCTCACTAAGATACTGGGAGGTGGAAGGGGCATCTTGAAACACACCTCTGCCAAATATGCAGTTTTGGTTTAGCTAGAGTTCCTGTTGTGTGTGTTTGTGCACTTGTTTTATGCAAACTTACTTCTGATGAGCCTGAAAGTGCTAACAGCTATGCTGGTTACTTTAAAAAAGCAAATTCCAATTTGGAATTCATAAGGGGTGTGAAAATACACTGGTTATTTTTAGTTTAGAACAAAGATGGTAAAAGAGGAAGCTCAGCTGAGAGAAGGGTAAGGCCAAACACAATAAATATTACTTCTTGTATTGACTCTCACCCTCTCACATCTCTAGTTTCATCCCTTCTGCCTTCCAAGGTAAGAATTTCTGTCAAAAATAAACACAGGTTCATGTTTGCTAATACATCTACTACTGTAGTTACCTGTACTTCAGCTTTTGGGCAAATGGCTTTAAAAAAAAAAAAAAACCCAACAAATTTTATTCACTGTATCAGGGTGAATTCAGTCCCTCTTTTTTAGGTGCTTTCACCTGAAAGAAAATGGTCATGAGGGTTAACAGTAAGAGGAAAACAAAAAATATCTGAGCTCAGTGGTCATTTATTTTGCACCATACAAGCCTTTTCTGTTTTATTTGTATTTGACAGATTTTGACTATTCAAACTCATGGATAGTAAGTAAGCTTACATCTTGCTTCCTCTCCAACTATATGGTGCTTTTGCCACAAAATGTTTTCAAGGCAGTGTGTGGTAATTCATATTGGAATTCAAATATCACCAGCCTAATAGTTTAATTTTAATTTAAAATGATGTAGATTGAAACTAGTCACCAAACTTGCCCATTTACATTCATAAAAAGTCTTCCCTGTGCAGAGGTAATCTGTATATTTAAAATCTTCAGTTACTCCACTGCTAACATTTCAGATCTCTCAATTTTTTCTGTTTTTTTCTACTGTTAGAGTCACTGAAGCAACACATAACTCTATCATATTTAAGGCTATGTGGTAACAGTCCTCGTCTGAGGGATATGCAGCTATAAACTTCAGCTCTGAGATTTCATAATGTGGAAGGTGGTAGGGAAAAAATGCTGCCAGTGTTTGAAGACAGTCTTGTAGTGGATGAAAACGTCAGTCTCAGACAGCTCTCTCTAAAAATTACACTGCTTTTTAACAGAGAGAAGCTGTAGTTTTTAAAGTGTTAATTAGATGTTAAAAAACTAATCTCACCCCTGAGTTCCACTACCAGTCTCAGTTGTACAGCAAGCCTATTTTCCCTTTTTAGTGTGCTGCACTCATTAAGTGTCTCAAAGCTAAAAAACAGTGACATCCCCATGTCACTGTGTACTTGACATACACATGCCAAGTGTACCTTAATAAAACCTGGGAAAAAGATCTTACCTATTAGGTATGCTAATCTGAAGTTTCACCTAAAAGACTTGAAGATAGGGAAATAAACAGTAATGACATTTCAATATGATGGCACTGCTTTAAATGGCAAGTTTTTTTTCCTCCCCCTTGAAATCGTACCAGATTTAAAGCAATTGCAACTAGTTAAAAGTGCCATTGGTTGTGAACAACTAAATATCTATTACTATTAAAAACAAGTTAATCACAGTTAGTATATTTCAAAATAAACAAACCACACAACCCTTGAAAATAAAGCACTCTTTGGTGGACAATAGTCACTTTGTGTACTCAGTACTGTGGCTTCATAAAAAACTTCATACAAAATAAGAAAGAATAGCCAATTAACACAGGAGAGTACCAATACTATAAGAAAAAAGCTATTGTGGTTCATTTTCAGACCCAAGTGGAGACTTGAGCCCAGTCTGAATGGACAACACAGATTTATATATTTAAAAGCTCCCACCATCTTTTAATTTCTGGTGGTCAGCAGCTAAGTGATTGCCATCACAACTTATACACATGCATCATACATACTAGCAAGCCCTCTTTATAATAGAGAGCTTAAGTATTTACACCTGAGTTTGAATGTACATAGATTTTGTTGGTTTTGTCTGAGAACGTGTTAGCACATTAGGAACATGTCTACCAAGCATGTTGACAGTTCATTTTATTCTATGAGTATGGAAGAGATTCTTCTGTTTCACTTTTGCTGAAAGATGGAGCTGAAGTAATCTTCCTTGAATTGCATTACATCCCCTTTAGTCATGTCCCCATCATTCTTGAATATCCTCTTCAACACTGGTCGCTTATTTGAAATTTAACGCAATACTGTTCTAGCCCTTGGGATGGATTGGCTGCTGAAATGAAACATATTTAAGAAAAAAAGTTAAAAATGCTGTGAAGCATTCCTTTTCCTTCTCTCCAAGACATCAGACTGCAGTAGAGGTATAAAGAATAGTAAAGAAACATCTTTTTTTTTTAAAGCTAGATTTAGATTATATACAGACAAGCTCTGAAAAGCTGCAGGGAGCTTTCAGTGTTTGAACAAGGGTGCAGAAGGCTGCTTTACAATTCCCAGCAAAGCAAAAGCGTATGAGATTTTTTTAAGCATACTCATCTTTGTTAATCTTTGTGATACACCTCTCTGGTTAACAGAAGTAAAGGAATCTATACAACATAGTTTTCATATATTTTCCTCCATACTCTCAATTATTTTTTGACCTGCACCTTAAGCACTTCCACCTACCAAAATTCTTTCACCACTCAAGATTTCACTTCTAATCAAGAAATTACTGTACACATAATCCTAATTCTAACACAGAAAAGACTGCTTCATTTGCATCTTACTAAGATTCAGTTGGTTTGGATCTAATGTATGCACCTTGCTAAAATATAGACACAAACTTTTCAGTAACTGGCAAATTTACAGTGAAGACATCTCAACTGGAGAAACAAGGGCATCCACAGAATAAGACTGTGGATAACGCTCTAGAAATGCAATTTCTTGCAGTTCAACAACAGTGTTATTTCAATAACAAGATATAAAGTATTATGTCCACTGGTCTTTCATAGATGACATGTGACATCTAGAGATGTTCCACAAAGAAATGCAATGAATTTAAATTCCCTGAACTATCTTTGCCAAGACAGAATAGAGTGGTTTAGCTGTAAATTGCTGTTTTGGCTGAAAAGTCGTTCTGAAGCCACTCTATGATAGTGTCTCCAAGAGTCTGCAGGATGAAATGTCAAATGAATTACCTACCTCTGCAGATTATACTGTGTTAGGATGAGTCGCAAACATAATTAATCTACAGTAAGAATTGACTAAAGTGACCTAAAGCATCAACAAATGAGAATGTAAAAATACTGCTAGATGTTTCCACTGGAACTTAATCAGATGAGATACTTAAAGAATAAGGGTACACAGTAATATTGGAAGTTCAAAGAAGGCAACGAGGTCTTGACAGATGTCTTTGTCAAGGGCATCATCTTAATTTTGTAATAATAATTCTCCTCCTCTACCCTGCAATCCACTTATCTTTAACAGGGCAATCAATTTGAGCACTATGAGGTAATGCAAACTGCACAGACTTCAAGAAGTTAAACTTAAAAAGAGATGAAAAAACAAATGGATGCATAAAGAAAAAAAAACCAACCACCACTAAACCAAACCAAACCAAACAAAAAAAGTGAGGTTTTGCCAAATACTACAGGGAAAAAAAAAAGAAACCTAAGAGATAAAAAAGAGACACCTAAAAGGTTAACAACAAGGTACTACTTTCAAAGTCCATAAAATTGTACAATCATACTGAAACACCCTTTAAGGGACCAATACGCAATTAGCCCTCTCAGATGACAAGACAATTAGGAACTCCAGAACTGAGACACAGCTATTTAGGACAAAATTGATTATAGGATCCAAGCATAAAGTGACTGAAATTCTTTGACCTCAGAAGTTAGAAGAAACAGTATATGGAATAAAGTATTTGGGGTAGAAGTTTTAGAAAATCCATTAAAATATGAAGTAGTTCATGAAGTTTGAGATCAACCTGATCCTTGGTCCTGAGCCATAAATCTGGCAATATATCTAAATGATTTCTATCAAAATATCTAAAATCTTCTATGAACTTTATTTTAGGAATGTTGTTTCCTCCTAAGGACAGGTATTCTCATCTCACACAACACAAAGACCAACTGGAGGTGTGTTTTCAAGGAATTGAAGATCTCTCAAGTTCCAAGTACATGTGTGGATGTACACAGCTACCAAGCGCTGCAAAGAACTTAAAACTGGGAGAGGCATGAAGAAGTAAACCAGCAGGCAGAATGCCATCAATTCTGTTTGGACCAAAACTGATGTGGTGAAAATAATGCAAAATGGAAGAAAAATCCAATCAACCAAACAGGAAAACCTGAGAAATACTTCGGATTTTTACTAAAACATGCATTTCAGGAAAAAGAGATTAATTTTAACACACTGTTATATAGATCTAAATGTAATTAATATAGACACTGATAAAAATTCTCTGACTGGAATTTACTGCAGCCTACTATCAATGACTATTTCCATTTTCTGATAGAGTGAGTTTTTCGTAACAGTAGTTACATTCAAGATAAAAGGATGAGGAAGGAGAAAGAAAAGCTCTGTGAGGAAAAAGGTGCAGAAGAACTTGGAATTTTCAGCACTATTTACAAATCAAGCTATGTAACTACTTTTTTTTAATGTTATTTGACATATTTTACTCTTCCCAACAAATTAAGTCTATTCAGCACGTGAAAGACGCATTCAAAAGGTTTTCACTAGAAGTACAGGACAAATTCTGATCAACTGTAACCACTGGAAATTGCATGGAAATTTTAAGCTACATTCTCCAGCTTGTCTTTGATCCTGGATAGCTGCCATAGAGGGACATGAACACATGCACACACAAAGAAACATAGTAGTAGTGTGGCCATCTGCTTCTGGGCCAAAAGACTCTTTCAGTCTTGCATAAATCCATCTGAATTTGAAGTTTCATTAAAGAGGTTCAGTTCAGATTATCAGCCATACCCTCAGTACAAAATCTCATGCACTATACACATGCATTTTACACATGTCACCTCTCCAGTACTACTGCATTTCAGTTGTCCATCAAATTTCTCTTAATTTTGACTTCATGTACTGACTAATAACTAACTGAATGCTGTGAACGACCTTTCCACCTCTTACTCTAGGCAGAGGTTTGGTAAAAAAAGTTTTGTTTGTTTACTTTGTTACCAAAATCCCTCACCTTCAGTAATTCTGACTTGTGTTAGGAATTGCAATATAATATTGTCGAAGACTGAGCAACGTAAACAGTAACTTAAGATTTAACATTACAGGTATTCTCAGTACATGACATAAACCACAGAATTCCTCATTTCCCACTGCTGGAAGGAGTTGAACTGTGGCAAAAGCTCCTGTCAACAATGGATATGCCAGCTCAAAGTATTTGCCTAGACAACAGTTACTAGATCTGTAAAGACGATAACTCTCACCTTTTTAAATTGTTTTTTCTTGCAGCAGACCTGGTAGTTCTTTTAGTAATGTCTGTACTGTCAGAAATGCTAGGTTCAGAGGTTTTACTTTTCTGAACACTGGACTGCAGAATTACTCTGTAAAGAGTAGGAAAAAAGAAAGATTATATAACGTTTCTAGGAAAACACTTGAAAAGAGGACATTACAATTGCAGCGGAGCTAACAAGTACCAGATGGCTTTTCACAAATCATACTGAAAAACGAACTGTTCCGCCTGAAACACATCCTTCTCTTTATGACATCCTTCTTGTAATTATGGTAATGCAAGTGTGTTTAATAGGAGCATAGCAGTTTGTTGGTTGTTGTTGTTTTTTTCTTTCAAATAATGCATTAAATTAATGGGCTTGAATTTCCTGGTTTTCAGGAAAAAAAAAAAAAAAGGTGAAGAAATTGTACTTTTAATTACTGCAACACAGCAACAACAAAACAAGATAAAATCTTAAGTATGCAACAAAAACAAACATTATTTTCCATACTGACACTAAAGAAATACAGAAAAAAACCCAAATAAATCCGTTAGTGAAGATCAAAGTCTAAATCTCCTGCAATTAACCATAAGCTATTCCCTTCAAATACAGTAGGCTAGGAAAATCATTGCATATACTGGCATTCTGCTCTTGCAGGGAATTACTACACCATACTCAAAACTCAGCTTTACATGTTGGTTGTGCTCAACCACTTCTCTGTAAGCCTCCAAAGCAATATATTAACTATTTCTTAAACAGGCAGATAAATCCTAGTGTTGCTTTACATCAGTAAGAAAAGAATTCCAGATTGTGAAATGCAAGCAACTATTTTTAGTCACTAGCCA
>NW_009938418.1:0-1979 GCF_000696875.1 Nestor notabilis | reverse complement strand
AGGGAAATCTTGTCTTCTCTATTTCTGAACAGCTGTAGTGAAATTATGATACTATGGAGACAAAAAGTGACTACTGGCCAATGCAGCCCACATATCTATTTAGTGGATCATTTTATATGTCTACTTCTTAGCCATTCCATCTGTGCAAGATTCCAACTATAAAACTATGTATAATTTTAGAGACTCAGAGCCAAGAGTAACTTGGCTATTACTGTTTTTTCCCCTGATGTTATTAGACTCTTAATTTTCAGTGGCTTCACTGAGCCCATCTGTGTCAGCAGATTATATTAGATTGGAAATAAAAACCTTCATTAAGTTGTATAAACTGCAGTCTGGTTGCTTAATACTCTGAAGAAACTGTTTTCAAAGAATCCCAGATATGAACACAAAACTTAACTTCTGGAGCAAAGGTGGGTAGGCATACATGGGAGGAAATAAGAGTATTTTCATACTTGTGTAACATTTTCATCCAAAACAGAAATGGAGAAAAACCCAAACCCCTCTGCTTTCTTTATATGGGTTTGATACCAGAAGAAGAATATGCATTGCAGATAGCACAGTTTCATCTAAAATAAATTCCTCACAGCAGTAAAACTAACCAGAAACCTTATTTACCATGTACTTGTAGATTCTTTAGCAAACAGATGACTACAGAGCCACAAAGTTCAAGTATTTTAAATTTCTACTTCAACAAGTCTCTCTTATATTTCAGGCATGCAAAATCTTGTCACTTGATTTGCAAAAGTCCAAACGAAACAGTCTTCCTCCAAGATAAGACACGAGATTGTAATGGCAAGTTGCAAAGCAAATTCTACTGTAAACACAACACATTTGAAGTTGGAGGAATCAGTTATTTGAGAAGCTGGAAACAAAACCCAAATACCTTCAACACTGTATCATGCTTCTGTAGGCAACACGAATTATCCCAACAATACCTGTTGTCCTTCCATGCCTAAGGTGAAAAGGCTCAAAACCTGAAAGTTCACTTTATAATTTCTACTGTGCTTGAAAACCAGTTCTATCAAGTTCTAATATCAAGACTTAAAATCCTCTTTTCAGTGCCACAGTTGTCATAAAACACGAACAAGTTTGGGCTACTGCATTTTCAACTAAGCTTTAAAAATGACACCAGTTTTATTTTTGCCACTAGCTACTTCCAGGATGGAACAGAAAGGTACTAAGTTGGCTTAACCCCATGTCCTGGGTTCAGCTACAGCAGTCATTTTTTCTCCTTCTTAGTAGCTGGTGCAGTGCTGTGTTTTTGACTTTCAGTCTGGGAACAACACTGATAACACCGATGATTTTAGTTGTTGCTAAGTAATGTTTACTCTGACCAAGGACTTTCTCAGTCTCATGCTCTGCCACAGAGGAGGGGAAGCCAGGAGGAAGCAGAGGCAGGACATCTGACCCAAACTGGCCAAAGGGGTATTCCATACCACAGCACATCATGCCCAGTATAGAAACTGGGGGGAGTTACCCGGAAGGCCCAGATCGCTGCTCGGGTCGGGCTGGGTATCGGTCGGCGGGTGGTGAGCGGTTGTGTCCTTTCCCCTTGTTATTCCTCTTATCATTATTATTGGTAGCAGTTGTGGTTTGTATTATACCTTAGTTACTGGAGAGCTGTTATCTCAACCCGTGGGAGTTACATTCCTCCGATTCTCTTCCCCATCCCTCCAGGAGCGGGGGGAGGAAGGAAGAGGGGGGAGAGTGAGCGAGTGGCTGCGTGGTTCCAGGATTGCCGGCTGGGCTTGAACCACGACACCCAATAACATTTAGTCACTGAAATATAAGCATGACCAAATACTGTCACATGCTGATTTGTAAGTGCTCATACAGACAGAAATACGGAAAAATCATGTTTTCTCCTTAAATATATACATGCAGTGTCTCGCTGTATAAAATGCATGTAATGTATGTGTAAAGAAAGCAAAAGTTATTGGAAGTCCTATTCCCACATGACATCCTTGTCTCTAAATTGG
>NW_009938417.1:0-13839 GCF_000696875.1 Nestor notabilis | reverse complement strand
TGCTGCTGTCCATCAGTCCCGTAGCCCCATTTTATTACAGTAAAAAGAAAAGTATCAGTGCAATTCTGATCCTGAGCAAGCTAGTAATTAAACTGTTAATGGAATTTCCTGTTTTACTAAAGTGAAATATAGAATCTAATATGCAAATTATGAGTAAACTATTATTTAGAATGTGAGTATGAACACACAAATATAGCTTGTAGGCATGCAGTAGTTTTCACTGAGAATTCATGTTTTTAGTTTCACTTGGTGCAATAAACTCAGATCAGACTAGACAATGAAAAACATGACCTCCTCTGCTGAAGCAGCCTATTTCTCTCTTACAGATTATGCAGCATTCTATCAAAGATTGTTATCAATTCAAGCATTCCTCCAAGACAGAGACCTGACTTTGTCAAAGACTGGATTGCATTAACTGAAGCCCTCACAAGTACCTCTTCTGTAGCAGACTCTACTTTTTAGGGTCAAGGGTGAGCTCTTATCTGAGTAGGAGGAAAATTGTTAATGAAATTTTGCTCAGCGAGCTGTGTCATCCTTTATTGTTGCTGTGCTCCAGGCAGGTCCATACTGTCAAATATCAGAAGAGGCTGGAAATGAGTGACACATGTCTTCAAGACCAAAAATGACAGTGACCTTCCAGTTCCTTTTTGTGAAGGATCAGGGGTGTTGTACATAGCTATTAAGGCCAGAAATGAACTCTGACATTTTAATAATGTTCTGTTTGGTTTTTTACTGCCTCTTATGGCATTGGTTCAAGCTCTATTCTTAGTTTTCTTAGCACAAATTCACAGTAGTCACTTACAGGACACAAATCCAGATTTATGTTGGAGTCAGTGAGGGTAGAAATCGCCTCGTCATCTCCATCATTTGGACTGCTGTGCTGAGTACTCAAATGGAAGCAATGTTCTTATATAATGAGAAAGGGAAAAGAAGTTGCCCTTTTATCACTTTGTTTGAGAACAGAGACCATCGCAATTTATAGCCCTGAGTTTGTAGATTTTTTCCTCCCCTCTCACAGCTTTGGCTTTTCTCTGTGACAGTTTAATTTCTCAGTACTGAACTCAATTCTGAATAATACCATACATGTGGAAATTATGAGAAGTTTAATAGAGGCTCCAGACATTGCAAATAAAAAAAGATAGAAGGAAAAAGATAAAGTGTATGTCCCATCCTATTTACAAAGAGAGAAAGACATAAGTGGTTGGATCTTCCCTATCTTTAACCTTGCAGGTCAGCATGGTTTCAAAACACCTGCAGAAGTTCAAGACAACAGAATAGTTCAGGCAGAAATCTCAGGCTGAACCTGATGCATCAAGACAAAGAATAATTTATATTTTAAGATACAACGAGGCTGAAATGAGAGGAAATGTTGCTGATTTGCAAGCCTTGCTTGAGCATGGGCAGCTATTGTTGGTTTGGATAGCATCCCCCATCAAGTTATTTTTTTCACTTGCATTTAGAATAGGTGCAGGCATTTCTGTTATGTGTGAACTTCACTGCAGTTCCTTTTGCTCTTTTTACATGAAAAATAAGGCTACTTCAAGAGATGTGCATGAGGCTGTATCTGGAGAGATCCTGGAAGTCAAAAATTGGTAGAGAATGTAGCAACCCATCTGGGAAGCCACAAACCAAAGTATGAGCCAGTGAAGATAAAATGGCTGTGCCCTTTTTAATCATTGCAGTTCCTCTGGCAGCAACTCTGAGACCAGTTTACCAAGCAGTCAAACTGTTTTCCCCTTGGCAATCTCTCTGGAATATGCCTTTCATGTACAACTGGGAGGAGGGTAATGCTTGGAAGCTCCTGGTCTTGTGCTGGTTGGCATTGCTATTGTGTGTATTCTGTGCTCTGCCGCACCCTGTTGAGCATGGCTGGAGACTACCAAAGTGTTCACAACAACTCTTCCCCTTAGAAAAGGAAAGCAGCTCTTTTCTTAGGGCATGAAACATTCAAGAAGGTACTTGTCAGAGAAAGCTCCATGTGGCTGTGGATGTTTGTGATTATCCTTTAAACCAACAAGGAGAAATAGTAGGATACAACAACGTCGTAAGAAGGTGTGGTAGAGGAATATTGCCAGGACTTAAAAAATGGTATTTTGCTAGAAAACATGCCCTCAGTGTGCCGCTTTGCACTGTGCTTACCTCTAGGCTTGGTTGTGTAGTGCCCCAGGCTGGGGTACACTCTCTTGGGCAACATCTGTGAGTGACCTAACAGTAATATAAATACAACAAGGGTGAGCACTGTAGCACATAACTTTCTGAATAGCGCGGAATTCTGCTATGTGACAACAATTCTCTGCTGGGAAAAACAGTGAAAGCTGCAGTGTTGCTCTTGTCAGAGATGGATCTTTGACATAGTATTTTCCAAGGAAATGCTTGAGGTTGGAACTTTCTTTTCCCTGTGGTTTGCCAGAAACCAGACACATCAGTTTTTCAGTGCTTTAAATCAAGGATGTATGAATTGAAAATGGGATCCTAGTGACCTAGGGGACTGTACCAGAGAGCAAAGCAGTGTGGCATATGGAAGAACACTATTCTGAGAGCAATAAAGTAGCGTGTGGGCTGCCCGCTTGATCTTCTGGTTGAATTTTGGTTACAGTGTGTGAGACAGACTGTAACTTGGTTTTTTAAGTTTGCTGCAAGTAAACTAAAGCACAAATAAGCAGAATACAGGAATGTTTTGTCATTTCTGTTTGACCTATAAAGTGCCAAAACCATTGTACAATCATTATTTTATAACAATGACTATCTAAGTAGCTAATTGCACAAGAGATGGATATATATAGACAACATGGAATACCACCTAAGAAGCAAATGTGTATCATAACTTTCTTAGGAATACAGAAAACATTTTGTTACCCTCTTTTACTCAGATTTCAATGGCCCTGGAGTGCTCTCAGTCTTTTTCCAGACAGCAGATCCTTTCCTGAAAGTATTACCTCTAGTTGTAACAGGATGAAGTCCAAAGGGAAATCTGACAGGGTTTATAATCTCTGAGATTCACCCCTGACAATCAGCACTAAGTACTACAACTAAGTAGTAGAGCAGGTTTATCTTGATTTTTTGTCCATTTACTCTGCTTGACACTGGAGTGACATAGTAAGACCCCTGATACATGACTAATCTTTTTTATAATATCTGGTTGCTTTCAGCTTTTAGTAAGAATGTATGTATGTCCTTTGTGGGATTTCTTGGTTACAAAAAATGACCACTGCTACTTCAGGAGAAAAAAAGAACCTTACTCATTTGCAGTGTTATGATAACTAGAAGTAGGATGTAATGCAGGAAAGTGACACAAAATATGCACCAGAAAAAAGAAGTATCTAAAACTTTCTGAAAATAAAAGAATGAGAAGTTTTGCTTCCAAAAGATCTCCTGGAAACTACTTATTTTTAATAAGCTGATATTTGGGGGGATAGAGTGAAATGCAAATTTAGACTTTCAAATGCAAATTTTATCCAAGTGGTATCTTCTTGAAAAGTAAATTTATGTTCTGTTGATTTGTTCTTTGGTGTTTGGCAAGATTGTAAATAGAACCTCTGATAGACATGACCAGGGGGAAGTTGTAACTTAAACAAAATATTAATATAATTAAAATGGATCTTTTTTAATCTTGATAAAACTTGTGATGTCTTACATACGAGTGTAAAAAAGAATTAAAATCTTTCAAGGAAGGAATGGATGCTAAGATTCCCCAAATTGGTCATCTTCCAATGTGTCAAACATATCCGTTTGTTCTTTTAGTAAATATTAAGACCCATTCAAATGCGCATTAAATTTATGTCAATGAAAGGAGCTTAAACTAACTTTCTTGAACAGACTTTGCCATTCTTGCTTACAATTTACACTTGCTGCACTGTTTAAAACTTCGTGTGTTCCTTAACCATGATGTGGTGTTTCAGACACTTTGCTTGCTCTGGTAGCATTTGAGAACACCAGAGGAGCAGCTCCATTCCCCAGCCAGCTAGGTTCTCATATAATTTTCATTAGTATGTCATTTTGCCCGTGTACCAAAGCTGCTATGCAAAGTGATAGTTGCTGTCCTTGAAAGAAATTAGTGGGTTTTGCTTTAATTTTTGGTGGGAAGCTGGCGTTCTGTCATTTCAGCTCATCATATTATTATGCATGTAACAATGTCACAAGCTTAACAGCTGTCTTCAACCTGAACATTTAATGTGGGATACACCTACAGTCTTTTTATTTCAGAGGGCTGTAATCAGTTCCCTGAGCATGCACTTTTTGACATGGACAGATTTGTTTTAACAATACATAAAAGTGAGAATAATAGAAAACCACCACATCTCAAAGTGTTCTAACAAAAGGAAAAGGTCACTATGGATTTTCACATATGTGTGAACAGGTGTGTTTGCATGTACTTGCATGTTTGTTTCTATGTGAAAGAGATGTAATAAATATAAACTTAACTATTGTAAAGTTTGTTATAGAGGTCATGCACGACCGAAAATCCTTGAGCAGTATATATATGTTGAATTGTCCTCAAATATATGTCAAAGAATCTGGTAGTGGTTTTGAATGGAAAAAATTAAAATATGCTTTACACAAAATCTGTTTTTTCCACCTTCTTTCTTTCCTTGCTATTATTTTGTACTAAATTCCAAGTATGTTCAGTAATCTGCTGGTCAGGAATTATTTTAAGCATGCTGAAAATAACATGAGTGTTTATTACGTTGGCATAGCATTTGCTATGTGGTGATAATGGGAAATTGAATTCTAAACCACCTTCTCTCCCCAAATGGCTTCTGGTGAACACACACTCACATACTGAGATCTCTGTTTGCAGCTGTTGCGGCACTGAATCAGTGAGAAATCACTTCAAATGTTCCATGGCCAGAACACAGCAAAAGGCATCCATAGGCACAGGTGTGTGTAGTCTTGCAGTGATTCAAATTAAGTTAGGGATATTTAAGCTGGTTCCTGTCTAGGTTGTGTTTGCTGCTTGGATAAGTATCTGCAGCTGGCTATATTGCTCCATGGAGGAGTGTTATGAAGGAAGAATAAAGACATCAAAATATTAGAAAAAACCCTGTAGTAGGAACCAGACATGTTGTACAAGTCTGTAGTTGTGATCTTTCAGTCACCCATAGTACAAGTCTGTAGTTGTGATCTTTCAGTCACCATTGTTGTCTTTTTAATACTGCAATAACAATCATAGTCCATGAAAGATGCAGACAGTCTTGTACTTAGTTTCTGTTCAAATACGTATTATCAGGCTTGGGTAATTTCTTGAGCTACGTGTGAAGTTTTCTCTAGGCTCCTGCTTCTGTTGGGTTAAATTTCTCATCTGCAGCCCAGCCTCCAAGCCTCTCCTCTGGGAGCGCTTCACATACGAAGATCACCATGTCCACTCTTTCACTATGTGACCTTTCTTTATCAACACTGTCTTTTGCATTCAAAGCAATACTAATTGAGAGATCTGATCAAAAGGTTTTAGCAGTTAAGAGTCTCACAACTCGATAAAGAATGACAGTGAAAGAGAAAAAGCACAGACTCCCACACTGACTCTGGTCCAGAACCCAGCTGAAACTGTCTTTCTTTTGATAGTAATAGGAAACAAGAATGTCTAAAAAGTCTATAGCTCTTGTAGCCCTCCATGCTAATCATCCCAGGAAGAGGATAAGGGCTAATTACAATGAGGTGGTTGTAGAATCTGGGTGGGTCCCTCAGTGTACCTAACCTTGAATTGCCTTTTTGTCAGTCACTTGTGGTTGACCGCATCTGGCAGAGGTTCCGAGTACTGGTTTATAGCTTTACCTGGGCAATGTATCCCAGCTTCTGTAAAGTATCTGGGGATTATAAACCCTTTATGTCTATTTCAAGTCAAATGTAATACTTTAGAAACAGATTGAGTTATTCCTCCCCCCACCAATCATGTTTGATTTGATTAACCTAGGTTGAACAGTAGATTAATTCTGGAAGCTCTTTTAAGTAAAATAGTTCCTCTGTTAATGAGATCCAGTCCAGTTTAACTTAAAAAAAAAGATTTTTATTTTTTTTTATGAGAGGGAAATGGCCTTTCTCCTGCTATTAAAATGAATGAGAGCAGTGAGATGATTTTTTAAAAGTGGTTTTTCTTTTTATTTTTTTTTTTAGCCTAATTGACTTGGATTTTGCTCATCTATGGTAGGTTATGTTTTCTCATTGTAGAAGCTTTTTCCTGGTAAAATCATTCCCTTCACTAATGAGATCCATCCTGATATGACAGGAAGACAGCTCTTAAAACACCCACCGTTTTCTCCCATTCATTTGAACAACAGCAAAGGGACATCTTTTAAAGTAATTTTTATCAGTGAGATTGGGCTGAATCTCATTAATAAAGAAATGATTTTACTCAAAAGAGCCTTCACAGTTGAGCTATAACCCAGATTAGTGAGATCTAGCCTGATTATAACTCTATAAGACATTGTACTTCTGCCATTCAAAGCATGCAGCAGTGATGTAGAAACCATTGATTCAGTAAAGGCTGTTTTAGAAGAGGAGGTAAGAAAGGTGAGGAAGGTGTCCGGAGGTGTCTTTCTCACCATTTGAATGTATCTTGAACACAGAAAGTGAATTCTTCCTTTTGTATATTAAGATTGTTTTTCACTATATGTATTTTTATTTTGCAGAGCATAAGAGGCTTGGGTAAGTGCAAGTCTGCTAGAACACTGCTGTTTGACTTTACCAGACATTTACATAAGCCCTAGTCAAGTACCCACTTCTCTCTAACTTTGTCTCACAAAAACCAGAACAAACATATTGCTTGTCAAAGGTCAGTCTAAGCAAGAATGTCTGATGTTTTTGTTTTAAAATGCATTTGACGTCAGCAGGAAAATAGGAAATAATTGATGAATGAGAAAAAAATTCCCCTCAGCAAAGAAAAAACCCATGGTGAATTGCTGAAGCTCTTAGTGGGCTAAACAGTTTTGGCACAGTCCAGTGCTGCAACTGGAAGTAAAACAGTTTTGTTTTATAGTGAAAAAATAAGTGGTCACCATGGTTTCCTTTTAAAAGGTTTGCAATTTGTCAGGAATGATCCTTTGCAATCTGTAAAGATTCTTTCCTAGAATGACTTTTCAATCATAACTTCTTTTTTAGATACTATTTTGGCAAATCAGAACCACAAAAAGCTGTGTAGAGCTGGATTGAGTTAAGAGGGCTCTACGGTAACTAAAGCACAACATGCCTTGAGGAAGGACCACTATTATCTTAGCAAAGCCTTGAACAATACTTTGAGAATACCATATTCACAGGAACACTCTCTGCATTGGGATATAGTTGCTGGGTGGCTGAAAGATCAACTGCCTGCACCTGGGAAAACTTAACCAAAGGCTGTATCAGGGATAGATTACAAAAGGGAAGGAAGGGGTTGGTCAGGCTTTGAGTTTTCAGTGGTAAGAAATTGGAGGAAAGTAGTTCAAATAGACTGCATTTGAATAAGCACAGAGAGTGGGTAGCTCCAGTTTTGTGTGTCAAATCAGCTCTAGGTTTGCTAGGGTCACTGAATGGCTTAGTGCTTGCAAAGCAATACTTCTACAAACACATCTGTATTCCAGGAACTGCTGTATCACATACCCTGTGGAGAATGTGAAATCTTTGGAAGGATTTTCATATTCCTTCCAGAAGAGTCAAACTTTATTTGTTTTGCTATGTTTAGCACAACCTCTCTCCTTACCTCCATTCTTCACCATGGCTCAAAGCTTAAGCCTGAAAGTCTTTTACGAGCTCATAAAAAAATTAAAAATTACAGTAGATGGCTCAGATTATTGGCGTTAGTTTTCATTTCTTAGGTGAAGATCTCTGTTCTGTCTAGAGTAAGCACACCAGAGAAATAGGCTGGTCCTTTCTGTACACAGCTACTCAGATTCACGTTCTTTGCTGAGGAGACCAGGAGCATCTGAAAAGGATTCTAGCAGTTCAGAAACAATATGTGTTTGACTGAAGGTTGCGAAGCATCTGCTTGCTTTATCAGCTCCTACATTCAGCACACACTAAACTCATTCATGCATTAAGAAGTATAATATTCTGCTGCCTGGTCTTCTTAGACTGTAATGTCTTTGTTCAATTCCATCATTGCTGGAATGTGCCAAGCAATGAAATGTCAGACTTTAAAATATAGTTCTTAGGAGATTTTTTTTCCTCTTAAGCAAGTTTAACTTTATCTCATAATAATATTTAATGATGTCCCCTTTAGTATTGTTTCCATTTCACTTCTATCAGCCTTCATTATGAACGTCATGTTGCATCTTAACCCTTCTGCCTCTGAAACTCATGTCAGTGCCAACATGTGGGTACTACTAAATACAGAGAATACATAAGAATTCAGCCAGCATTCCTCCACTTTCTCCAAATTTGTTGTGTCACCTCCAGTGGCCTGTCTTGAAGAGCCCCTAGAAGAGCCCCTAGGTAATTCTTGAATGCATGGCTGCTGCCCCCAGGCTCCCTATGATACACTTGTGCAATGTACCTACTCTTTTGTGTATGAGAGAAAGAATATTTGTAAGCCAAGCAAGAAGAAAATGTCTGATGTTTTCATTAATGTATGAACATCTGATCCAGAAGAAAGGTTCACATTTTCCACCTATGCTTTTTAAAGTGGAAATTTTCACATATGGGCTAAATAGTTATTTTGTTGTGAACCTGCTGCAGGCAGCAATTAGGGGTGGGGAGCCTTAAAAACCAAACTTGGGGGAGTATTTTAAAAGATCGGACATTAAGCTGATTTTTTTTTTCCCTGCTTATAATCATAAAGCAGAGCAGCACTATGACCCTTTGCGCTGCCCAAGCCCACAAATCCCACAAGGTATTTTCATTCCCACCTACTTACTTCTTAGCCCTCCAGTGTCACAGTGGGTGATAAAGATCTATCACAGAGACAGAAAATGATTACAGGAAGTGCTAAAAAAGGTTTAATTCCTTGTCTGCTATACCCATCACAGTTTTATATTTTTGATGCAAATAATGCCAACCATAAATAAGAACACTTGAAAGAAAATAGGATTAGGATAGGTGACATCAGTCCCAAAAGAGGAAGGTTTGGACAGGGTTTCTTAACCTGCCTAAAAATCCAGCAACATTCTCCCCGCTTCTGAGGTCTACAGGCAGCGACCAGTGTATGACAGTCAGTGCAAGTTGTCTCTGATGAGTTCAGAGATCCATTATTTGAAGAAAGAATGCAGGGCAGAATTAGGAAGGTGCCATGCACTTCCCAATGCTTTAGCTATCTCTCATGAAAAATAAAAATATTCCTACAGAACTGTAGGGTGATTTTCTACAGTCCTTAGGCTCCAGTCCCCTTTTTTTGAATACTTTTATAATCTGAGCCTTAATCAAAAAAGATGATGTTACAGTAATTACCAATTAGCTTACTATGTTTTTCACCAGTGTTTCTCCCAGTTCATGACTGTGCACATGAATTCCAGTGCCTACTTCACTTGGAAGGTCAGTTTTTTCTTGTAGTTTGTTAACAAAGGGAATTTTAAATTTATTTGAGAGAAATTAAAGTCCCTGTTTTTTACAATCTTTATAAAAACAATGATTAACAACTGCATGGTTAATGGAGATTATAAAGCTCATTTAGCATCTAATGGAAGTTAACAGGGCTTTCTCTTATTAATGTTTCTAATTGATTCTTGATTTAAGTGGTAGCTATTTTTTTAAGTGGTCTGTTATTGAAATGGACTTTTGGTAATAAAATAATGGACATTAAATCTCTGGGAAACTTTCATATATAAATCTACTTTTGAACTGTGCCGTTGTTCTAACTATTGATTTATCATATCAGAGGTGTAAAATCTGCAAACGATAAAGAATAAAGAAAATGCCCAAGTTACATATTCTTTGCACCTTTTCCTGGATTCCAATCCCCATCAGAAAAAAGGCCTCTCTCAAACACCTTGTTTACTAATGCAGATGTCATGACAAGTTGCAGTATATTTGTTCTAACATTTGAACGTACGTTGAACTTTTAAAGATATCTCACAAGACATTTAGCCAAATTAATTGCTCTATGAAGTAATTTTCAAATTATAAAGTTGTACAGCTCGAACTTGTAAGTAGAGGATCTTTTACAAGAAAGCTGCAACACAGAACAATTCTGATAAAAAAGCATCAAGGCAGATGCCACCAACAGTATGACTTCAGTTAAGTATACAGTAGAAATAATTAGAGATTCATACTCGTTATAATTTAAACATTGACCAAAACTTCTATGCAGCTTACCTGAGACACATGAATACCTAATATTTTCTATAAGCCTACTCAGTTATAATGCAACATTTAAAATTATGGTGCATTCCGATTTGTACTATTACAAATATAATTAATATATATTGTGTTTCTTTATATACTAGTTGTCTTTAAAGAACAAGATCATTAAACTAACATAAAACTCCAAAGTTTCAGCTGTTGTAGATAATGCCACCGTCTTTCAATGAACTCCTCAGACTTATGTTGTTTGAGGTTCTGGACTGAAGCGTTTTGCAGGCATTGATTGACATTACTGACTCTTATGGAAGCACAGGATGATTCTGTAATGCTCAGTGCAGTGATTTTAGAGCAAAAAAAAATCATAGGATTATTAAAGGTTGTTTAAAAGAGACTTTTTACAGGTAGCAGTGAACACATAGAATTCTCATGTGCTTCATCAAGCTATCAACACAAGGAATAAACATCCTACAGTTTCCCCAAATTGTGGTTTGAATGACACAGCATGGAAAGTGGGTGACTGTGCTACAGTGTATTTTTACTTGATTGTCATGTTTTTTTTTTCCTTTTCTGTGTAGCTTGCTCTGAAGAAAATCTGGTTTATATAGAATTTGTCCAAAGGATATGGTAGTCATCCTACTAACAGTGATATCCATGATACCAACCCCAACAATAATCACACTAGATGAGTTATTTTATAAACAGATTATATAGTTGTTTATTAAGAAATTTTCTATGTGTGTGACAGATTTTTGATTTTCAATTAGGACACAGCCTTAAAGGGAAGAAGAAATAAAAATAACATCCCTTCGAACCCTGTAGCTTCTTCCAGTGTGTAACTGACATCCATCCACCAGAATATGAAAATCAATTGAGAGGAGCGACAATCAGCACAGAGAACACTGACATGGTACAGGAAAAAGTGGAAAGCCTTGTGACAGAGCGATGGAGTCCCTGACCTCATGCAGTCCCTTCAGTCATATTTCCTTGGGATTCAGTGAATTTATAGACAGTTGGGGTGGAGGAAGGGAAGGAAATATCTTGAATGATTTAGTTTGCAAATATGCCAACTGATGCAGGGGTGGGGTTGTGTGGGAAGGGAAGAAGTAAGTAATGTGTATAATAAATAGAAAAGAGATAGAAGTGACAAGACCAAGAAAGTTTTGAAAACCTCAAAGGTCAGAGCTGAGTTAAAAAAAAGGAACATACTATTGGAGTAAGTAAGCTTTAAAGTAAGGAAGTGAAGGAGAGGAGAATACAAGTCTGAGAACAGTCAAATTCCCCCTTGTCCCCTCCCCACGGCTTCCTTCTTTGTTGGTGTAATGAGAGCTCTCCCTCCGTGTATTCCGGTCTCCTCTGTCACTTTTGCTATGACCACATTACATCTAGGAGCAATATGCTCCATCCATGCTACTAAGCATGTGTCCTAACCATGCTAGGGAGAGAAAATGATTTTATTTTTTTTTCTAAAAATGTATCAAAGTTGGAAGACCCTCCATCTGTATGATACTTTCTTACGTAAAACATTTTGGGGAAGAAAGTGGGTTTTGAGCAACTTAAAATAAACATAATTGTTAATCATCTAACACTTGCAAATGCTATGCATTTTGCCCATGAATAAAACCATTGTAAACCAACTGCATCTCTCAACGTGTCCAGCAAACATTTAAATATTGTAGGTTATTTTATATTGGATAAAAAGGCTACCTACAGCCACCATGGGCATTGGTTATTGGACATAATTTCCATTTTCCTCCTCTGACCAGGACTTCACATGACTGACTGCTATGGTCTTTCGATGTGATATAATAAGGACTATTGGTGAAATCTTGTTTCATCTTAGACGATAATTTGTGATATCATGGCAATGACAAGCATGAATGAGATGCCAACATTTGGCACTCTTTGATGAGCAGGGAAAACATTATTAGTGAGAGGTGTCCAGCAGCGTTAAAGAGTAACCCAATCAGGACAAGTTCATGTCTGAGTCAAAATCAGTTTGATAGAATTTCTGCTTTTGGCAGTTAATGTTGACAATTAGTACAGTGCCCTTATTGTACATGTGAGGGGCTTGAGTTCCTTTAGTGGACACAATGTACAAAAACCCCAGGAAACAGCTGCTGGGCACATAAATGTCTTGTTGGAAAGATATGAATGTATTTAGAAAGATAGATTTGCGTTGCTGGCCTTAATCCCTTGCCTTAAGTGTCTTCTTTCTGATGGTCAGAGATAGCAGTGCAACTGAATAAAGGGAAGCAGTTTTGAATGGCTAGCGTACCTCAGGTCGCATACACATACTGACTGAATTCACGTTACTTGTCACTTGATTCAGTTATGAGATCTGAATGATTTTCAGTCACTTCAGTGAAGGCTGTGTTTGAAACCTGGTCCCAAAGCCGCAAGGCAAGTGTATTACATACCTGTCAACTAACAGGACTTGCCAAAATGAATCTACTCATATGAACATATGATCATTATTGCTATTCACACTGTGAAACACTATACATTATGACAAAAGTAAAAAGCAAGAGGATTATTATTCTAGACAGTCACTTACTAAATATATTTATTGTGGATAAATGAATACCCCTTTTATAACAAAAATGTGAGCTTTTGATAAATTTCTAATATTGAAAAATGTGATATGGGCAATTTAGAAAACTTGACCTTTCCTCTTGTAAAGAATAAGAAAATATTTGCATTTCCTAGCTGAACAAAGATTTTTGTGTTGAAGACTACTAAATATTTCACATACCAAGCTCAAGTAGAATCAATTGAATTCAGCTGGACCATGCAGGCCAGATTTCTTTACATTATTACAAAATGCTTGATCATTAATCAGATCTAAATTATAACCAACCTACTTACAAGTTCACATAGCTCAACCATTGTCACATAGGAGAATGTATAATGTACTGCAACCCTTTTCTAGGTTTGCATCGGAAGCATGATCAGTGAACTGGTGAAGTTGACAAGAAGTTCACTGAAATAGAATTGAAACAGTTCCCTGAAATGAAATTCGGAAATGTACTTTCTTATATGAAACTTATATGAAACAGAAGAGAGGAGACTCAAAGTTTATAAAGGAAGATTTGGAAGCTAGTTCTAGTTTGGTCTTACAGGTGTCTTCCATGACAAAGGACTAAATAACTGTCAGAGATTCCATCTAGATGAGTAAGAGCTAATGAAATAGAGATGGATACCAGGATCTTGTATAATGTTGTTTGATCAATATTACAAAAATTCTACTATGAACAGAAAAAGGCAAAATGCTTTAGAGTGCCTCAGAATATTAATTCTGATGGTGTAAGATCCATACTATAAACTGACTCCATAGTAGGCACAGTGTTATTTATCTGCAGAATGCTAATCTATCTCATATAATTTATTTGTTTATATTTTATTAATAAGATATATGCTTTCCTTCAACCGCAAAAACTATTGTAAAGAAGAATGTTACAACTGACTGCATTCTCTAGGCTTCCCACTTCTCTTTTAAAGACTTATTGTTCTGTGTGACACCTAGCTATTAGAAGTCTTTCTCCTTCTACAAGAAGAAAGCAAAAAGAAATCTAAGACATTACTATTGGATAAACAGATTAGAAATAGGTGCAAGGCATTTGACACTGTCCCACATGA
>NW_009938416.1:0-9473 GCF_000696875.1 Nestor notabilis | reverse complement strand
GTTGAATGCCTTGCACAAGTCCAGGTAGATAAAGGCACTTCTTGCAAGAGAGAACCACTTCATTTTCAAATGTGCATGGAACGAGTATCTAACCTTGTAATCCAATCTGAAATTCCTTCTCTGGAAGTTACTGGAATGCAGATGCTTTTGACTCCTAAAGATGGGGACACAGCCACACACAAATATAAGTTGGGTTTTAGCTGTGCCACAAACTTGCTTTCTGTCTCTCCACACTCGCCTTTCCCAACAAACACTGAAGCAATTCTCTGTAGGGGCTTTCCAAGGAGCAGTACTCATTGCTAATGTTTTGATTTTCCACTGTTCACGTTCAATTTGAAATGACATAAACCCACACTCCCCTATTCTGAAGCCTCTGCAACAGAGAAACACATGCTGCATATAAAAGATAAAGAAAAACCAGCTTAAATCAGAAACACAGAAGCCTAAAGGTTACTGTCACAATAAAGGACAATGTATCAGTGGCCTGTCAGGGTCTCTGCAAACAAAGCACAGCCTGACTCCAGCGGACATGATGCTGCCTTGCCTAGTGAGATAAACGCAAGGCTCCAGCCTACCTTTGCTGTCTCCTTGTGCCGCTGCTGCTGCTCACAACACCTCAATCCGCTTTCTAAAAACACATCACACGTTCTTTTGTTACAACATTTCTTAAGGAGTTTTATAACTTTTCTTCACTTGGAGCAGTGGAAACAACTTCCTCTTACAGTTTTAAATACTTATGAGGAAACTGTACCTATTGCACCCTAAAAGAAAATTGCCTACATTTTCATCTGTGCACTGCAAGATTCCCTAATGCTTATTCACTCACAGCTTATTGCTGTAAAGGCAAGAAAAGAAAAAAAATTGCTATAATTTCCTATCCTAAAAATTTTTTAAAGTCATATCAGTTTCATTTAATCTATTTCTGTTACACATTTATTAAAATATTTTTAATACAGCATAATCTATAAATAGGAACATTAACTCTAATAAACCTGTTAATTTATATTGAATCATTTTATGTGGGTACTTTAGAACAGAATTCAGATATTTAAAAGACTATCTAAGGCTCTGATAACACATTTTAGTCACCTGGTAAAAATTCAAACTGTTTGTATATTTAAATATTTGTTAATAACTCCCACTAGCAATCAATGTCTGTGATTTATTACAAACACCAACATCCAACTGGGATTATGGAGACCAAGTGGTAAATCAAGCAAGATCAAACATGGTTCAGTCATGACAAAAAGCTAAAAGACATTAAAAGTGCATTTAATGGTTAGACCTGAACTGCCTTCTTTAGCAGCTCCTAGCACCTGACCAGCTAGGATGGGTTTGCTCTCCCTACCCAACTTGGCTTGGGGCTGCAAAAAAAGAGGTAATCACCCTCTGTTAGACACCAAGCCTCCCACAAGCTTTGGGGGTTTTTAAGTGAAAACAGAGAAGTATGCTTATGTCTCTATCAACACAAGCTGGGACTAAGTCCCTTATTTCCAGAGGGAGAAAAGAACTTTTATTCTCCTGCTCCTACCTCTCATCTGAGGGGGTTCACAGTAACTTATGAAAACAGGCCAATTCCAAGCAAACACAGGTATTCAGATGTCAAAATAATTAAGGGAACATTGCTGACACACCTCCTCAGCAACAACATTCTGACATCCTGCGTGTCTTCTACCTGCTTCGATCATAGACACACAGGAAGAAGGATAAAGATACCTGCAGTGTGTAGAAAAAATAGAAAGGGTCTTCAAGCCCTGAAGTGACATGGTCTTCAGCAGGGTCTCCAATCCATTAGTGAAATGAATCCCACCAACATTTGCAATGCAGAAAAGAGCAGAGCAAGCAGCTATACTGTGATGAGCTATGTTGCACTGCCAGCTTGCCACAGTCACAGCACAAGCCCCAGGCATCCCGCACTCCTGCCTGACACAGGTCCCCAGCCATAGGTACTGCCAAGTCCTGTTCTGCTTTAGACACTACAGCTCTTCAGGAAACCAGAAACAGACTCAGATTCAAGACTGAATATCTCCCAAATTAAACACTCCTGCCACTTTTGCTTGCAAATACAGAAACAAGGACCTGGCCTCAGTCACCAACTTTTTCTCAGGAATCAGTGTAGCTGTCAAAAAAAGATCATTAATATTTCTGTTTCAGCCAGGCAAGGACACACAGAGGTGGTGAAAGCGGGTGTAGTAAAACTGACAAGGCCTTTGCACTTTTTGCAAAAGCTTAAGCTAGACTACAGTTCACGTTAGCAGGAACTGCCACCATTACTGTCCTCCAGCTGACTGTTGAAACGCACATCAGCTTTCCTCTGAGAAGGCAGATTTGACTCAGCACAGATAAACCTGTTTAATTAGCAGGAGCAGCAGTGCAGTCAGGCAAGCACTTTGCATTCTAGACCAGGATACAGTGCTGTCCTCCCCCCATGGCGTCTTAAAAGTCTTATCACCTCAGTGCACATTTTTTCTTGGAGGCACTATCGTAATTCCAGGTAACCTGTACTTCACAATGTGTTACTTCACTTTTTGTCATCTGCAACATAGCTTTCTTTGCCAATTTCCTCTTCTCAATTCTTTGCACCTTTTCCACCTACTTGTAATTACCCTTTGGAGATGTGTTCATCCAACTGAGTCTAGAATCCTTTTTCTGTGTCCATGTCTGACGTCTTGTGTTTGTCATCCCCTTCGTCAGGCACAGGTTTATACTCAAAAATGCATTTTCACTAGTCTTATCACATCTTTTAATGCAGATCACAGTGCAACTTTTCTAAAAATGTATAAAACCACAAACCATCAGCCTATTTCAATTATATTAAACCCAGATTCCTGCAGTTTAGAGCATTCACAATGGGTAAGCTGCCTGAAGAGCTAAAGGTAATAAAATTACATGATGCTGCATGAAGAGTGCTGTGGGTGACTACCGCATGGTGCTACTAAGAGCTGGGCACTAAGAATGCTTACAGTGAAGTCATTAAAAGAACATATTGATATTCAGAGAATATTTAGCATTAACCTTTTAGAGAAACACGACTTCAGAAAAAACATGTACAGTTTTGCAGTATCCTATAGTGGTTACAAGCAGCAAACAGCATCCATTGAAAACAGGTACAGCTCAAAACACGGCAAGTCCTCTCAACATGCTTTCTCAAGACAATAAGGTGGCTAATAATATAGGTTTTAACACCCTTTTGTTTCATACTGTTCCTATCTCAACAGATTACAATTTGCTACTGGAAAATCATTATCAAATTCTGAAGGGATTCTAAGGACAATTTCTTATTTGACTTGAGTCTAAAGCATACAAAGCAATTTATTATTCCTTTTATCTCTCAGTTCAGTCTTGTAACATCCAAATATTTCTACCTAAAATCCATTATTTCCTTGCCAACTTTTCCATCTCCTTTCTATTAAGGCAAACTTTAGGAGAAAACACTGGCAAACCCAGTTAACTAAATATGTTACTATAGGTTTCATTAAGCTTCAGAGAAGCTTCTGTGATCTTTTCAGAGATAAAGAAGGGGAAAAAAACCAAAAATATTCACTTGGATTCCGAGCACAGGGAATGACACCAGGTACAATCTGTCCAAATTTGTAGTCACTATCTCACATACACTAAGTTGTCCAAAATAACCTAAGAGCAGGTAAGAGCTTGTTTAGATAGAGCAAAATACAGAGTATGGAGAACAAAGTGTTTTCCCCTAAAAGCTTTTTTCTTTTTGATATATATATATATATCTGGTCAAAAACATTGTCTCCATCTGGACTGTTTTGCTATTTATACTAACATAGCCAAGTATTATAGGACAGAATTGGAGATAAACAGAAAAGCTCTGCAATTTCTTCCTAGATCATCTTAACACACCAGCACACACACTGTCTGGTGCAGCAGTGTGTCAGCTGGCCACTGTGGAGAACAGATGCGAAATACAACTTGCATGAGATTGCTGCATGCCACACATGCACACTACATACTTCATTTAGCTCAGCTGCCTGTCCTTGTGCCCAAGTCCTTGTCCAGCATGGACTTCATATTTAAAACATGGACAAAGAACAAACAACACACTGCTCAATAAGCCGTGCTTCCACCCTTTAGAAGCCCACATTCAGTAGCTCACACTTGATGAGGAGACAGAGTACAAAATAAGCTCTGCAGCAACTCACGTTGCTTCACCTGCGTGCCCCAGCACGCCCTGCTGCTCATGATCACACAGCCCCTGCTCATGCCTGCATCCCTCCCTTAATTATGATGCTATTTTGATTGCAAAAATGGAGAGCCCTTAATGCAGAGTTGAAAGCTGTAATGCGTGCTAGGAAGTAGTGCTGATCTAATTACCTGGTTGTAAGAAGCTGTCTAAGCACATATTGTCTTCATGTACAATCTAGTTGCCAGCTCCTTTCTGAAGCACTGGAACTCGTCAGTCCAAAGGCCACAGCTAGAATTTAGACCATTAGACCACAACATAGTCCTTTATTTGTTTGGTTTTTTACGATTCAGATGAAGCTTCTCACAAAGATAATTTTGAAACGTGAAGTTTTCACAAAAATTAGAGATACACGAAAGATGTCTATCACTCTTTCTCTGTTTCAGGGGTTTTAAGAAATCTATTGCCTCCTTGAAAGTTTACAGTGCTATACCAAGGGCAAGGTTACTTGTTGCAAAAGGTACAGCAGTTTTTAATTAAACTGAATAAAAATAACTTACTACATGCCTTTTCTTCCTATATAACAAACACATATTGTAAGATTACTTTTTCCCTTGCAGTCACTGCCTGAAGGCAATTGGGCTTTGATCAGTCTTCTGAGCTTAGACCTTTCTAAAATACAAACCAGTCTCCTCACACCGCTGCAACACAGCTGTCCCCTACCTTGACCTGCTTTCAAGAATTCTCCCCATCAGCCCCTACACAAGTGCCAAGAGAGCCTCCCGCTGTGCACTCACTACTACTTCCACGTTTGCCCACGTGCAGCATTTCCCTCCCCATCCTACAGCATGGCTTTACACCCTGTAGTAGCAGCAGGGTGCTCTGCAGTGCCAGGGGGCTGGCAGGAACACTGTCCTCCCAGACACTGTCATTCCCAGAGGACAGGCACCCTCATTTAGTCATTACAAAAGTAATGACTAAGCAGCACCATCCAAACTGGAAACTTGCAAAATGAAGACTCCTACTGCATGCAATGAAAACTGCAGTTACTAGATCAACACGTTAGTAACAAGTAAGATAATTCAGAATCCTAGTTCAACTGGACTTGAGAAATGCTCATTAGATACACACAAGTGAACCATCCCACTGAAGAGGAAAACCACAATGTATTTTCATTGTAGTATGCAAGTTGTTTGGTAGTTACCAACCAAAAAACACAAAATGACCACACACATTTTTAATTCAAACTGGTTTCCAAGAAACCCATTCTATTCAATTCCGTAAGTGTTTGGATCATAAACCAGCATTTTTCTGCACTATGGAAATAGCAGTCATATTAAAACATTTATGATGAGCAATGTGTGCCCATAAATGACTCAGTGGTCTTACACCAGAAAGTTTGCTCTTCGTATAGCATTTGTCCCAGCCATTTGGAAATTATCTTTTGAGCCTATCACAAGATGACTAACTCCTAAGGCAGTAAACATTACAAGAAATGTGTAATTCTCTGGGGAAAAAAGGTACCAATATTGATAATAAGATCTGGGCTTACAAAATACCAGAACAAAATTTTCCAACTTGAGTCTTTTTATAGTTTCATCTCTACTGCCAACAAGTCACATATTCAAGCTTTCAAGCACAAGAGAGACTAAGCCATAATTAATTTTCAATATTGAAACAGCTTTCTAAATATTACACATAAGCTTTTAATAAAGATACTAATCCAGATACATAGCACTCTGACACCTTGCCACTGATGTATGGCCTCTAATCACTTGCTTGCTAAGCACTGAATACTGAACAAAATGGTTATTTCCTGAAGAAATCAAATATATCTGAAAATAAACCTATCTAGCTGAAAATTTTGGACACAATGCAGACTAGTAGCTAGTTAAAAGAAAAGGTCAAGCAAGCTGCCTAGGTTTTAATTTAGTTCTGTCACTAGCCTCTTGGGTGACCTTGAACAAATGCTTTTACTTCTTCATTTCCTCCACTTGTGAAGATACCAACAAAGATACCTGAAGCTGTAAAACAATCACTGAAGTCTATTACATAAAATCACTATTAAACCTAACTAGTAGTTCTTCAAGCTTTCCCCTCCCCAACAGATCCATGAAGCACCTGTGAATCAAACCCTTTTCCACTATGCCTTTAAACACTCCATAAGGTTTTCTAGAACTGAATGTGGCAAGTCAGAAGAGGGTTTCTGGACAACATGAAGGTATTGAAAATGCGTGTTCAGCACACAGCTGCAGATGAAGAGAATGTGACATTAAAATGCATAAAGAATAGGCCAGAAAATAACTGTTAGCTTTTCCAATGCCTTCATGGAGATTAATAGCACGCTCCACCTGAAGAGTGTTTGTGCTACAGGTCACCCTTTCTTTACAGCCATATTCTGGAAGGACAGAAGGTCTCGAAGATAACAGGTGAAAAGGATCACTAGTTATTCACTCTTGCCATTGGACCAAGGGATCATTTATTGTATGAAGTGACTAAGAGAAAGCACTCCATGAGAACCAGAACCAAAGAAAACCACTCACGTGGATTTGTCTCTGACAGCTGACTACAAGCTTTCACCTGCTTTCATTTTTATCTGTTACTTGCCACGGAGGCATGTATAAAGCTACTAGATAGCTTTGCTACCAGATTATTTTGCAGTCCTGCCTTTAGTAGAAGCCCTTAGACATCTCTCTCATCTACACAGCTGCAAGTTCCCAAGGAACCTGTAAGAAAAATAATCATCTTTCACAGCTCTAGCACATCTTTTGATTTCAAGTGTCACTGGAGAAAGGAGGATGGTTGGACACAAAGACTGCATTTGCTCTCTTTCCTTGAGTGGTCAGATAATGTAATGTGGTAAAAATATATAAATTAGTACGGATAAGTTACTTCTCCCATTTTTTCCTGTCCTATGCCATAAAAGTAAAGAAGCTAAAAAGGAGAATTTCAAAGCTTGTAATAGGACAAACTTCTTCAGGCAAGAAAATGATGAAAAAAAGTCATCGAGATCAAGATTAAGAAATGCAAGAACTGAGCCTTTATCTATACGTAGAATTTCATTATGATATTCCATATGATTCCATTAGTGACAATAATGATTCTGGGTTACTAAATCTCAGATTTGAAGTATGAATCAACCTCTAACAGGAATTAAATGTTTTCGTTCTGATTCTAGAGGTGAGAGGCAATATCCTCTGCTGACAAAAGAAAGCGCGTAATGCTTCCTCTGTCCCACGTGAAAAAAAGAATATCTAATTAGCACATTCTCATTTTAAGACAAAAAGAAGGCAGCTCAAAGTCTCACAAAAACCAACACCCAGCACATGATCTCCCTCTCAGGATTAACGTAAACCAACTGAAATGGTTTCTCAGGAGGCTCTAAAAGATTTATCCAGTACTGGTTTTCTTGTTACTGAAAGCCTTGGGTAGTGCACCACATGACAGCAGCTCTACATACCTCATCTTGCTAAACCATATGTCAGTGCATCATACCAGGCAGGGCAGCTCGTGTGGTACCATCAGACCTTTCAAACTCATCTACTGCCACTTCCAATCTTCCAATGTTTCTTTCTCAAATGATCATACATATTCCATGTTAGCTCATACAGTCATATTCTACAGCAGTTCAGTGCATGTCAATATGGAGAGCTGTACCTCGAAAGATATGGAGTGAACTTTTCTGCATGTATAATCAGAATACACATACATGTGTTTTTCTAAAATTATTCTAAAATCTTCAGTTGCAAAATTATCAGCTTTTTGGAGGGGAAAGAGCCAATACAACAAACTGTTCTTTCTAGAACTACTAAATATCCATGTCACATACTATGGGAAATAAGGCAGAAAAAAACAAAAAAAACACCCAAGAAAAAAGCAGCAGCAGCAGGCATGAGTAACTTGTGATTATTTGTGTCTGCACCTAGTCTCCCATCTGGAATGCTGCTGGTGGCATTCACCATGCAGAGGTCGAAAAGCTTTGCTATTTGCTGACAGACTAACATTGAGTGCCTTTATCAAGAACATAAAGCATGCCACATCTATAATACACAGGATGGCTTCAAGAAGCACAGAAAAATGCTACCAGAAGCAAACTTTATGAACATGTACAGTTATTAATTTATCCAGCAAATATCTGTACGCTGTAAAGTATTAAATAAACAGCTGTATCTGCAAGGCAGTGAGCAATGTCCATGGATGCCTCTCCATGACGTAGGCACAGAGGCTGCCTTAAGCCAGCAGATACAACCACCTTTTTTTTTTTTCCTCAGAAAAAACACAAAAAAGCCAACCACAAAACCAACCACAGGGAAAAACCCCACCACCAACACCCCCAAAGAAAAACCCCCCCCCCCCACCCCCCCCCCCCCAAAAAAAAAACAAAACAACAGCCACTCACCCAGATAATGTCATCTTAACAGTAATACAATAGTCACTATAAAGGCTTACATTTTTGTCCCGAGTATTTATTAAAGTACCATTTCAAAGCAAATTCTACCAAACCATCAAACTGTCCATCTAGAGAGGAAGGTTATAAATATGAGAAGCTGACAACACAATCACAAACCCACAATCCATTACTGCATGATGTCAGTGGTATAAAACATACTTGGTTTACTCTCTATTATTTTGAGGCGCTATTAAGAGCTTAGATGCTGTAATTAGCAACAGCGAATAAGACGATTCACATCTTAAGGTGAAAACACACAATATAGGGAAATGAGCAAGCGAGCGATTAGTAGGTACAACACATTCGTCGTGTGCAACACAGCCCCACCGGAGCCGAACGTGATAAACAGGTCTGAAACAGCTGTAACCTTTCCTGCTGGTAGCAGCCAAGCACAGGAAGAAATGAGTTGACATGCAAGTTTTGTGTTTTTGTAAATCAGTTTTGATGGCGATAGGGGAAGTAAAACATTCCCCCCAATCAAAACCTGCGAGGTTAATTAACCTAACGGCGCTAATTCGCAGGGCTAAGGTGAAACTGAGGGCTGGTCCTCAATAACCTGAAGGACCTTCACCCAAGCACGCATTTTAGACGCTGCAACAGAAGCAGTGGATCTGCATGAAAACAAGCCCGCTCATCAATATGAATTAACACACGTAACGCTACAACCACACGCAGTTCAACACGGAAATTCGTGCCTAGGACACCTAAATCCTACTTGCACCTATACATGAGTTCCTTAATTCGCTAGAGAACACAGAATATGGGGTTTTGGGGGGCGGTGGATATGTAATATATTTAGCGTTTTGACGGAAAATGTTTTTCTTCCCCGGCCAGGCGCTTCAGGGCTTGCCGGTTTTCGCTCCATGCTCTAGTCAGGAA
>NW_009938415.1:3236-18129 GCF_000696875.1 Nestor notabilis | reverse complement strand
CAACCCTAACTATTCTATGATTCTATGCGTGAAAATGTGAAAATAACTAAGTATGGCCAGGAAGACAGTGCTCACACTGAACATTTCACTACAGAGATGAAACACTTAAGAGTGCTTTAGGCAAATAAAATTCAGAACATAAAGCAATGTGTATAGTAGCATGTTAGAGAATGAAAACAGTTTGGATTCTTTTCTGAACTACATATGGTTTACCTTCTTATATGAGTTCCAGGGTAGATTAAAACTAAGGAACGTAAAATATGCATTTACCCTGTAACTTGCTTCAGTTGTTTTAGTAATGTAAAAAACTGAAAGAGTGATTGAAGATAAAATTTTAGGTTAAATATGTATTAATTTAGTATTTGTCACTTTTCTGCTCACTGACAAGTGTGGAAGAGAAACAAGAAATCATTCATTCATATGCTTTTTGTTGTGTCATGGCCAGGGCAGAAAGGAAGGACTTTTATACTCAATTTGCATTTTCTGTGTATGGATGTAAATGGCCATGTGAATCTAGGAGCAGAACAATCAAGTCCTGAATTTTGTTTAGATATTCCAATCTAGCCACAGCCAGTTGCTAGTTTAACCACTTAACTATTTTGTTGTACCCTTTGTTTCTAATTTTAAATCTCTTCAGACTTGAGGACATGCTTTCATTTGGTATAAAGTGTCTTGCTTATCTTCCTTTTAAAACTGTGCTTTGACAACTTTTTCTTCTGTAGTAATGCTGACACAAACAATCCCGTGCCTTTCATTCATTTCATCCCCTCCCATTTCTTCCTGCATCCATACCACATTTTCTCCTAGTTTATGGGGCCTTGCAATAGCATAAGCTCAGCTGGAGAACTAGTCCCAGTTAAAAATAACCCAGGCAGATAAAAAAGTGTTGAGTTTTAATGTCATTTGTTTCACTTCACAATCTCTCAAGCGGTTGAGCTTAAGGGACTGGTCTGGGCACTGTGATTTATACACAGGTTTGAAAGAATATGGCCAAAAATAATTTTCATTAAATAAGTCCCAAACACTTGAGTAGCTTCCTTAGAGTGTGTAATTCTTTTCCCATTCACTGTTATATTCACAATCCCAGTGGACTTAATGATATTACAACTGCTTTACCTAAAACTGCTCTTGCCAGTCAGTAGGAGATCAGTCCCATTTATTTGATATTGCTGACTGACATTAAATCATTCATGTAGTGACTAATTAATGAAGATATTAAACTTCTTGGTAAATATAAGTTAACATGTTCTATAAATATACACTGAAGTCTAATTAAATGTTGATCAAGCTTTTATAAACCTGGAATACAAAATCATATATCTGTTCTTTCTTGAGAAATGAAATAGCAGAAGGTTTTAGTCTGTTTCTTTTTTCCAGGTGTAGAGCTGAATTCATTGCGCCAAATGAAGATACAGAGATCTATGACAATGCTTACAGATGTCCGACAGCTCATATCAAGTGGAGGGAGCGTGAATCAAAAGAATGATGAAGGAGTGACCCTGGTGAGTGGGAGTATGTAATCATCACCCTGTGAATATGCATGTACTGCTACTGTGCACTGATGAGCATGTTTGCAAGGCAATTCTCCAAGACTCGAAATGAGGTTATGCAAGTATTTTGTCCTCATCTGGCTTTTTGAAAATAGGTATGTGTCAGTACCATGTATAGATTGTGAACTAGGCTAGTGCAACATCCATGTCTTAATGAGAACTTTCTCACTCTTAGCCTCTGAATATTCAGCAATAGCACCAAAAAAAAAAAAAGAAGAAAAAAAGAAGAAAAATTAAGAAATTGGCATTGTAGTTTAGAACTGCAACAGATACTTGTAGTCTCTGACATTCTAAGAGAGGGCCTGAAACTTCATTCAGTGATTCCTGGTTTAGGTTCATATTTTCTGGCGGAGCCAGGCTAAAACACTGTTTCATGAAGCTATCCCGTCTTGATTCAGTGTAATGAAGCATCCACCATATCAGTGGATAAATATTCCTTCTCCCAGATTTGCATGTTATTTATAGTCATTGGGTCTCATTATGCTTTTTTTCTGGTAACAGATCTTCTATCCCTTTGTTTTATTCAGGAATGCTACTTTTTCTGCTGTCATAATTTTTAAAATAATGTAATAAAATAATTTTGAAATGAATATATTTTCCCTAGATAGCATGTCTGTGGGATGTTCTCTTTGCATATAAAGTCTTCAACATTATTATTAATCTTCAACATTATTATTAATCGGTAAATGGTCATCAGCTGCATTATGATACTGAATAACTTAAAAATTCTTTTGTGTTTTTCTGCAAATATTGTACTAAAATAATTGGAAAGGCACGTATTACTGAACATTATTATTATTTCAACATTTATGCTGAATTGCTTTGCAAGACCTTATAGCAGCCTTCCAGTATCTGAAGGGGGCCTACAAGGATGCTGGGGAGGGACTCTTCATTAGGGACTCTAGTGGTAGGATAAGGGGTAATGGATTTAAACTTAAACAGGGGAAGTTCAGGTTAGATATAAGGAAGAAGTTCTTCACAGTGAGGGTGGTGAGGCACTGGAATGGGCTGCCCAAGGAAGCTGTGAATGCTCCATGCCTGGTGGTGTTCAAGGCCGGGCTGGACAGAGCCTTGGGCAACATAGTTTAGTGTGTGGTGTTCCTGCTCATGGCAGGGGGGTTGGAACTAGATGATCTTAAGGTCCTTTCCAACCCTAACTATTCTATGATTCTCTGATTCTATGATAATGAATTGATACACTGAATAATTAGTATTTAATTCCATATTTTAATACCTATGGAGTGCTTAAAATATAAGTGAAACAGTGAGCAGCCTCATATCTGGGATTACTGAATCCTCCCAGTGGCTCTGTCTATACTGAAAGCTATAACTTTTGGGGTGGCCAGTCCAAGGCAGTTAACTGCAGTTAAAAACAGGAAGGAAGCAGGAGAGGGGTGGGAAGAAACAACACAACTTTTAATTTAATTCATAAAAGCATTAATATAACTTCCAGTTTTTCAATACAATTAAGCTGAACTGCTAAACCACAGAATAACGCAGAGTTGTTTCTGTTGTACTTCACTCTTATTGCTACTTTAGTCTGAATTGGCTTACGTAAACTGAGTTATGAACTTACCTAACTATCACTGTATAAAAGCTTTTCTGTAGTTAGCTGGAAGAGCTGAAATGCATGTTGGAAATCTGTTCAACAGTACTGAAAGTACTAGGGGGAAAGCATTTTGGATAGTTTGATTTTTGTTGTTTTCTTGGTAGGATGTTGACAAAGGGTTCATTTCTTGCATGAAGAGTTTTTATGTTGAACTTCGAATTTTTGAACTTTTTTTGTAGCCTTGCAACAAGTAGCTGCGGAGTGGATCATTTTGATTTTGTTTGAGATTTCTATTATGTGAAACTTTTGTGTGACCAAACTGCTGGGAAGTCCAGATTTTGTTAAACTGCTCTGTGTCTGTTCATGGTTGTGGAGTCAGCCAGTATATGATAGCTGTATGTGTATCAAAGGATTCTGGGAATAGTTTTCTGTTGTTCTACATCTATATGTACAGAGAAAACAATAAATACTTCAGTTTTAAGTAGCAAATAAGATTTGTTTTATCTTGACGGAATATATGTATAAGTTAATGTGTAAGTTAAGGTGAATCAGGCAAAAATTGATGCTATAAATACATAAATGCATATATTCTCATAGATTCATAGCATCTACATATATGCACATGCAATACAGATAGAAAATGGCATACGACAAAATTACTTTTTCTGCTAAATTCTCCTATAATATTTTTTTCTTTGAAAGATTTTAGTCATAAATCATTTCCTTTGTCCTATGAGCTTTTAAACTACTTTTAAATAACACTTGTCAAATTTATCTCTGAATAAAAAATGTAATTTCTTCTGTTAAACCAGCAGAAAAGCTGAATCTATGTCAAATTATGGAGAAATTCTGAGAGGTTTGTACGTTTAAAAGTAGAGCATTTGTAGTGTACATAATCAGTGTTCTACCTCCAGGGCAAAAGTATCCTGCCCCCTTTCCAGGGGAAGATTTTTGATGAGTTGTAATGCATTACATCCTTCTACATCAAGCACGTTCATAGAGAAAACCTTACACATACTCTGCATGTGCAGTTGAACCAGAAATAGGAAATAATAAATACTACAGTAGTTTTCAGTACCTTATACTGTATATTCTACTTGGAATGGCACACCATGAGCAAATACATCTACCTTTGATTAGCTTTGTTCCTGCTTTAGCAGCAAGTTGCACTACTTGGTGTGCTGAGGTGCCTGCTGACATGAGTTTCTGTCAATCTGTTGCTGCATTTTCTGCCCTCTCTCTGTTCCATTCTACTCTGAAATTAAGCTTACTGGTACCGAAAATCAACTGAAATCATTAAAACAAATGCCACTTAATTAAGTATCTAGGGAAGGAGTACAACTGACAAGTAAAATCTCCATGGTTTAAAATTGAGAAAGTATTCTTTGAGACTGATTTTCTGCTGCAGATTCCATTTGCTTGGTTTGATTGTGTCAATTAGTTAATTTCAGAGCTTACATCTTGGGTATTTGAACTGCCACAAAAGAAAGTTAGGTCTAGGTCAAGCTCTGTTGAAATGTATGAATCTACCTGGGCTCATGAAATTTGTGAATGTGTTTGAAAGGATATTTGCTTGAAATTGTGTGAAAAGTATCTAGTGAGACTAGATTGCGTAAGTAGTTCTTACTAAGCTAACATTCTTATTTTTTGATAGGTTTTGTTTATAAATGCTAAAGTAGGTTCTGTGGGTTTTCTAAATAGGTTTTCTAAACTGGTATTATTACATGTATATTTTGTATTTGTTGTTACTGTGATTTAAGTCTGTGGGGCGACTGAGATACGCAGTAGCATATCACAGGTTTTTCTGAATTCTTTAAACTATTAAGATTCTTTTATGTTGCAGCTTCATGTGGCCTGTGCTAATGGGTACAAGAATGTTGCATCTCTAATACTGGATCATGGGGCTGATCTCAATGTAGTGGATAATCAGTACTGGACACCCCTACATTTAGCTGCAAAGTATGGACAGGTAAAGCATAGTTTTTTCACCTGTTTCTCTTTTCTTTCTGGTAGTCTTCTGTAGCAATAGCAAATACTTTCAAGTCAGGGAGACTGCTCTGGTTTTAATATGAAAAGCTTACACATTTCTGTACAGTAAGTAGCACCTCAAATGGTAGGTGAAATTTGTAACTGAAAGTGGCTAATTGAACAAAATTCAGTGAGAAGCCAGGGGCCAGTTGTGCTAGTCACTATACAAGCGCAATAAGTACATGTGGAGGAAAATAAATGAAGTAACATTACACTTTTCCTCATTAAAATTAACAAAATACAAAGCAAATATCTTCGCTTTGTAGTGTTAATGAATAATACAATTTGGAGATACCTTATTATCATAGATAATTTGCCATCTTTATTTACGAAATAAATACATCTTTCATATGCATTCTGTTCGCAAGAAACAGGTAAATAAATTAAATTCCGATGATCTTTAAGGTCTTTTTCAAGCCTAACTGTTCTATGATTCTGTGATTAGATATCAGGGAAAATATCTCATCCAGTAGTGAAGCCATTAGGGTGTTTTTAAAATTTACTTTCTTAGGATAGTAATTTTGAAACAACTTTTAGCCTTAGTATGAATTTGTGTGCATGAATGTTTGCAAATACGCGGAATGCAAAAAATGAAAAAAAAAATATACAAAATGAAAAAACCCACAATATTTGGCCATTTCTAAGAATATAACAGTAATAGAGAAGATACTAATTTACTTGGAAAAAGAAAAGAATAATCTACTGAAATTCTAAATTTATAATGAGAAAATTCAATTTATATCTGTACAGAAGGAAACTTCTGAAGAATAAAGGCCCTGAAAGCATGTAACTTAATACATGATATAAGTGGATTACAATAAGCTTACAATTGCTCCATCTTCTACAGTAAATTATATGAGAAAATACTGGAGCAAAGATACATTATCCTGAGTAAGCTAAGCATGTGAAAGATATCACACCCATACCTTATAATCAAATCTGGCTTGTAGAGACACGTTGATAATAGTGAAACCAGTTTTATTTAGGATGGCGTTCTTCTCAACCAAGTTTAGCCAACTACAACTTAGATAAAAAGTCAAAGCTATGCGTTGTCTAATGTGAAGAATTGCCTCTAGAGTGCAATTCAGACAAATCTAGGAGGTGCATTTAAAATAGGTGGAAAGAATCATTACTTAGAGGTCTGACCCTCCCTGATTATAGGGGTTATGGGCAACTAGCATATGTTAGAGGTCTTAAACATTTTAAAATTTTACAAGAGGAATCCAGACCAAAGTGTAGAGCAAATGGGCCAAAGGATGGGTCAGTTGCCCACTGGATTTGACGGTTCTCCCCTGTCATCATGAAGGGGACATGTGGTTGCTACCTTATTCTTAGACAGCATAAATCTGCACAGAATGAATCCTACAGAGGTAGTAGAGTTAAATACTCATAGCAATACCTTTCTTATCAGAAGCAAAACATAGCAGTAGGTTGTTGCGTTGTTCCCAAGCAGGGAATACCTAAGAGTTTTAAGTGTCAGTAGGTATTAGCTGATGTTTAAAAATATAAATCTGTACCTTTGTTTAGATGTGTTTAGAATATTACTAGTGTGTTTGAAGGTTATGTACAGGATATGGCAAATGAGTACAAGATAAGGCTGAGGCTACTGCCTGAAGGTCAGTTTTTCTGGTTATAAGATAAGGATCTGCCTTGCAGGAACAGATTGGGTTACCTGTAAGTACAACAGGCTCTTTTTTATTTTTTTTTTTCCTCACAATTTTTTGTATCTACTGAAGTACTACCAGCTGCAAACATGAAAAAGATTATAGTTCTAACATTAAAAAATAGGCATAGTTTAAAGCAAGGTTATTCTGAGTTTCCAGGACTGTTGTCATTTTCTTCTCTTCAACTATTCTCTTCAACAGCCTTCCAATATCTGAAGGGGGCCTACGAGGATGCTGGGGAGGGACTCTTCATTAGGGACTCTAGTGGTAGGACAAGGGGTAATGGCTTTAAACTTAAACAGGGGAACTTATGTTAGATATAAGGAAGAAGTTCTTCCCAGTGAGGGGTGGTGAGGCACTGGAATGGGTTGCCCAAGGAAGTTCTGAATGTTCCTACCCTGGAGGTGTTCAAGGCCAGGCTGGACAGAGCCTTGGGCAACATAGTTTAGTGTGTGGTGTTCCTGCTCATGGCAGGGGGGTTGGAACTAGATGATCTTAAGGTCCTTTCCAACCCTAATTATTCTATGATTCTAGTAGGGCTAAAAGCAAGTCTTTATTTTTAATGCACACTGAGATTCTAACATTACACCAAAATGGACATTATTGAGGTCAGAGTTGCTTACCTGAATTTTATGTCGATAAAATGATGGAATATAATAACCTCTTCAACACACATGCAAATCTGTATTAATAACACACAAAATCTTCTTCAAAGTAAGATTACAAGGGCAGCAAAACTAGCCTCAAGAAATTAGAATATGCAAGGATTGACTACGTAATTGAACAGTGCCTTTTGGACACAGACATTTTGTTATTGTTCCATTGTTACATATTGTTATATTCTGTTATTAAATACTGTTATTGATGGCAGCTCAAACTCCCTTGTCTCACTGACATGCAGCATGGGGAGTGCTGGTGTCTCTTGCCTGTGTACACCAGAGTAGGGCACACATCATCAGTTGGGTACCACACTGCCCATGCTAGCACTGACACCAACTGCACAAGGGCAACTAGAATTTCTTATGGTGGGCCCTAATTTGAATTTAGCACAGCGATCACGTTGTGAGCAGCTGGTAATCTGGCATGGTAGTGCTGTCCCCCCTGGACATCTTCCAGGCTGCTGTGATCAGGAGAAAACACACTCGCCTTCCCTGTGGTGGGAATAGGCTGCAGTTCTGACATTTGCCTTGGGTACTTTGGCACAGTTCCCAGGCACAAGCTGTTTCTTTGTTGTTTATCACAGAAATGTCACCTTTCAAACCAGCTATCAGAGGCATGCAGGTCAGAGCTGACTCTCCAGTAGCTTAAACACTACCTCTCCCAAAATTTCATCCTTGGGGGATGCTGCCTGTATCTAAACTGTTAAAAATTGCAGAATAAAAGAAGGCTGGGGATTAAGCCAGGCAAGAGTCTGGCTCACATTCATATTGTTTAGAGCTGGTTTCTTCTATAGGAGATTAGTCTTGTTTGTAGAGAGCTGGTTGGAGTAGTCCAAAGCAGAGTCAGGAACAGAGCTAATAGTTAAGCAGTGTGGATTATAAGGCATACTTAAGCTTGCTCCATTGCACTCTCTTAGTGAGATAGATTTAGCCTCTGGCTTTGAGATTTAACAGTTTCATGATATCTAAAAAAAGGGTAAGAGAACCGTTGAACTGCTGACTGTACCTCTCCAAGAGTAACTACTGCACTAGCAAGGATTTCTTCCTATAAATAAATTGAAAATATCCCAAATAAATAAAAACCGTTTTGAAATCTCAGATGTCTGCCTCATGTTTCTGAGCATGGTATATACAACCTGTGTAATTTTCAAAATTTATGTGGGGATTTGCTGTTTGATAACTACATTCTCCCTTAACACACATTTGGTCGGCTTGTTTGCTTGGACTGAATCATACCCCTCTGTATAGTTAGTTCATCCAAACACAGTATTTCTTTCATATCATAGAAGGGACTCTGTGCTTCTTGCTGAAGTCTGAGAGAACATACCTTCTTACTGAGTGATCTACTTAGCTTCTTGTTACCAAAACACATTAGTCATTTGACTCAACTGTGAACTGCAGTTTCATTTTCCTTTATTTAAGCGCATGTTGTCCTCGAAATAGAAAAAAATACACATCCATCATTAGAATATGCTTCGATGTATATGGGGTGTCTGAATTAATTGTAGGAAGTGGTATTTAATCTCATTCATGTTTTGCCATTGCCACAACAGTTCCTTTGAATGCAGTTTCTGGACTTCGGCAAACACATTCCACAAATGTTTTCAGTGAGAAGAGCCGAAAGAAAGGAGTGCTTGTTCGGTGTTTCAAAAAGAATATAGTTGCACAGGGAATATGTATCTTCCCTGTCAAGCAGTTGGAAGCTTTTGTTTATTGTCAGAAAATCCTCTAGGGAATGTTTTATCCAAACATATCTCACCATTGTTTCTTTAGTCTTTTTATTCATCTTGGTCATGGGTGATTATACTCAGGTAGAATAGCAGCATTTTCCTGCAGATCAAGTTACACTAATTTTCTTCAAGCAGAGAGACCACGTTGGGATTTCTGTCTGTGATACCTTTCTTTCACTCTCAGTATATGTAGACAGTTTCTATAAATAATTCAAATGCTAACTGTGGGTACAGACCATTAAGGCTAAAAAAAGCTAGATTCACACAATACCAAATTATAAAAAAATAGATTTACAAGTTTGAGTTTCATACACAGACTAGGGACAACCTTAATTTACAGAATTACTATAAAATTCTCAGTGTTTACATGTATGTTTTTAAAGCTGAGATGTACACAGACTAGACTGTATACTTATTTGGTTATTACAGGATCTCAGTGATCAAAATAAATTTAATTTTCCTTGAAATACCAGCTATAGTGACTTCCTCTCATATACAAGAGGCATATATGAAAAAGAAGTGCACAAATTTTGAGAAGTGCCAGATTATGATCCTCTGTATAGTATTATTATATAACTTGTAGGAAGATAACTTATAAGCATCTTCATTCACAAGATCGCATAATATTTTTTCCTGATTTGTTTTATTTTTTTCTCTGTCTAATTTCCTGATGAATTATAAAATAGAAATATAGGTTATCAGTCTTGAGGTAAAGACTGCTGAAGTCTTTACTTCAGCTGTAGAAAATCTTTTAAGTAACCTTTGTCACTTATATAGTTGAAAATGGTGTTAGGTTGTCCTTCTTTACTTTTAACTATATCCAGAGGTTTAAAAAGCATACTATTAGGTCATATAGCTTAAACATGTTAACTGCAGAAAAGTAGTGGTGACATTTGGGGGACCTGGGTTCCATTCCAAGCTCTGTGTATAAACACAGTCTTTAACAGTTCCTGCCTCCCACATGTAACCTTATTTGTCCCATTGCCTCCAGCCTCTTCCATTATTTGCTTTATTCTGTTGTCTTATTGTTCCATTCATTTGCCTGGCTTCATGTCCTTTCCTTATACATTTTATCCCAACCCTGATCTCTTTGCACAGCCAATTTCTGCTCCTCCTCCCCTCCCTGGTTCTCATCCAAGCTTTCTCTTTTCTCTACTTTGGCTTCATGCCAACCTTCCTGCCCTTCTGTTATCCCTTTTTCCCACTTGCTCACAGTCCCAATCTCCCTTGTTCAATCTCACTGTTTTTTCCACACTACATAACTTCTTTAATTTTCTTTTCTGCTTAGGCTGACTCTACCTACATCCTGTCTCCTTGCCACATCTCTCTTCTTCCCTTTCACTTCATTTATTTCATGCTGTTAGTTCCAAAGCCCATAATTTTATCCATGCTCTGCTCTGTTTTTCCCCCTCCACTTTTTCTATCCTGCTGATAGTCTCATTCCTGTAACCTACTTTTTCTAATCTGTTCCACTTTGCTGACCACAGGTGGTTATGGTCCCCTTTTTTTCTGCACTCAAATAGGAAAAAAATATCTTCCTCATCTATACTCTATTAAGAAGGGAGATTTGTAATGAGTTTCAGACATCATTTTCTGTGTCTAGAGCAGTACTGTGGATCACATTTGCAATTGCAGAGAAAATGCTATTTAGCCTCTGAACAGTATTGCTCTTATTTAAGGGTTTAAATATGAGACTTGGGCTACAAGGGAGACAGTCTTCTAAAGCATGCTATTATGTGAGAAAGAACAAGTATATGATCCTCAAAACTCAATCCACAGTGATTCTTAATAATTTAATAGTTACTTTACTACCTAGTGTTGAGAGTCTCTGTCTTGGAATTTGGTCTTGGAATTTGTTTTGTTTGTTTCACTCCCCAGTAACTTAAAGTCCCTAACCTACAATTTTCTTCTTAATGTTCTTGGTGCTTAGTGAAATGCCTATTACTACCACATTCTATTAGTTAAATAGTCTCCAGTGTTTTTCTAAGGAGTTTTATTACTTCATGAATTACCTGATAATTTTTTTACTCCATGACTTATCCGATCTTATTTATTCCATCTGCTGAATATATAACTAGAATGAAGTTACAGCTCTTCTGTTTCAGAAGCTTAGTAATGACAATGATAGTAATAGTAATAATAAAAATTGAAACTACTTCCTGATTTATTTTTCTTTTTTAATTGCAAATCTGTGGATAGATTGCAAATCCAAGTGGATTTTTAAACAGGGCCACTAATACTTGTTAGATTAGTATTTAAGCCTACAGTGGACCATACTAGCAAAAGTGGGCTCTTGGATTTATCCATTATAATAAAAAAACCTGTCTTGTAGGCATGTGGTGGCTGATTTTTTTTAAAGGTTTGACACTTGGCTATGTATTGACAATTTTTCAAAACAGACAACAAAAGGAATATTCTCAGCCCACAGAATTTATCTTCTGCCTAAAACAGTATCTTCAAATCATACAAACATTAGAGCTCACAAGGGTCAAGCAATATATTTTCTCCCACACCCTGCTTCCAGAAGTGCTTAATTTTTGGTTAATTTATTTTTCTGCTTAATTAAGAAAAAAAAAACCCCAACCAAAAACAACGCCCCAAAAAAACAAAACCAAAAATCCCCCCACACTCAAGCACTCACAGGCAGCAGTCCTAGCAAATTAGCCAACAAAAATCACACATTGAGGTAAGCATGCATTTTTTCCAACCCAGTGAAGCAAAGTATAGACTTATGAGCAACTGAATACTGGTTCTTAGGAGTGCAGATGTAGGCCATCCTACTCAGTGAAGACTGACGATTATAATGGTGTAACCAGTGGTATTTCATGTGTTCTGCCTGGGGGTTTTGTTGTGTTTAGTGAATAAACACCTTAGATACTAAAATAATACTTGGTGATTTCTCTGTGTCAATCACGCAGTAGTGTGAGATTGATGATCCAAAATTATGCTGATTTAGGTCTAAGGTTGTTGATCCACTAGAGACAATGGAGTGGGAACCTGAGAAGTGACAGCAAGTGGAAGGAAATTTCAGGAAGAGGGTGAGGAAGCTTTATTCAAAGAGAAAGGAGGAATAGATGTCAAGAAGGAAAAAAAGGAAAATAGTGTGTCCCAAAAAAGGGATCAGAGCACCAATAAAGGAGTGGAAGAAAACCAATTGGGGAGATACACATAGGGAGCTGGGAGTCTCAGATACAGGGAACAGAGAAAAAGGCCTGAGGAGTAAGAAATTGTGGTGGGGGCTGAACAAAAGTTTGGTTGAACCAGGTCACTAAGGATGGTAGGAAATGCCCAATGTTGTAACAGAAAGAGAGGAGTGGAGAACTGGAGAGAAATGTTGGTTTTGACAGAGAAGGAAAGTAAGACTGAAGGAATTTACTGTTGGAGGTGCATGCAAATTGGATGATGCATATTCACTGCTGTGCAAAATAGCACATCAGGACATTTGCATAAAAACTTCAGCTTTCTAAATTTACAGCTTGAGCAGGTACTTCTCCAATGGTGAAGTAAAGGGAGTAAGGGATTTGAGGAAGTGGCACTGGGTCTTGGATAATAAGAGTTCAAAGCTCAGTCAGAGCCAGCAACTGACGCTTTGCAGGTGCTGGCACAGATGTAGCATCTTGTGCATAGTTTCAGAGGGAAATATTTGACCAGGTAGGAGAGGAGGGCACTTTCAGGAGCACTGAGTCTTCTCCTCAGCTAATTCATTAGCAGTAAAACTAATATTGCTTGAGAGCAGTTTGGAGCTGCCTTTGCAGTCTCAAGTGCTTAGGGAGATTCTTGAGGAATCTCTATTACTCCTTCATGCCCCATATTTTCTACACTGTCACTGAAGTCACTTATGTGCGGCAACAGGCCTCACAATCTGTCAGCTGGCCAACACTGGTGCTCCTAAGCCTGTCATCTATGAAACTGAGCACGGGGCTAACATTTAATGTGTGCGAAAATTTAGGCCCATTTTTGGCATGGGGAGATTGTATTTGAAGGATTTATAATTTGCTTATTCCAGTAAATTTATTTATGCTGCCCTTTGTCATCTTACAGCTTTTTCAGTGTTGCATTACACAATTCATTAGTTTTAAAGAACTCTTAAACTCCAGTGCTTGCCTGTCCAGTCAGTGTTTTCTCTGTTCCTTTGTGCATGTTTTCTAACTACTTAGATCACATGTTGCTCCTATTAATGTGAGTTGCACTTCATTTCCTTGTAATGCTTCCATTGAAGACTAAAGCTCAAGTTCACAGTAGGCAGGCAGCATTTTCTCTCACTTTGCTATTTTGGAAAAAAACACTATAGCTTCTTTTGGTGTAACTGTGATAGTCTTCTTGCACATCTGATTGTGTATTCTGTCTTGTCTATCAAGTTCAATTTCTACATGCACAAACCCCCTTTTAATTTAATCTTGCATCTGTAAAGCTGTAATTAATATAACCTCTATATATTTTCACTAAGAATTTTTCATGTCCATAAATATTCAGACTGTTCAAAGTTTATTAACAGATTGATCATGACAGAGAAAAAAATGTCTTTTCTCGAAAAGTCATAGGTGACCTTTGCCACATTACACATAATCACAGAATGTTTGAGGTTGAAAGGGACCTCTGAAGGTCATCTAGTCCAGCCCCTCTGGTGGTCAAGCATGGCCACTTAGAGCAAACTTCCCAGGACCATGTCCAGATGGCTTTTGAATGTTGCCATAGATGGAGACTACACACCTCTCTAGGCAACTTGTGCAAGTGCTAGGTCACCATCACAGTGAAACAGTGTTTCCTGATGTTCAGGTGCCTGTTGCCTCTTGTCCTGTCATTTGGCACCGCTGCAAAAAGTGCCTGGCTCTGTCTTATTTGCACTGTCCCTTCAGGTATTTATCTGCATGCATGAGATCTCCCTGAGCCTTCCCTTCTCCAGGTTGAGTAATTCCAGCTCTTTCAGCCTGTCCTCATATGTGAGGTGCTCCAGTCTCTTATCTCATCTTAGTGGCCTTTTTCTGGACTCTCCATGTCTCTCTTGTATTGAGGAGCCCAGAACTCGATACAGTACTCCAGGTGTGGCCTCACCAGTGTTGAGAAGAGGTGAAGGATCAACGCCCTCGACCTGCTGGCACCCCTCTTCCTAATGCAGCTCAGGATAACATTAACCTTCCTTGCAGCAAAAGCACATTGCTTTCTCATGTTCAACTTGGTATCCACCAGAAACTCCAGGTCCTTTTCTGCAAAGCTCCTTTCCAGCCAGGTGGCCCCCAGCATGAACTGCTGCATGGGGTTATTCCTCACCAGGTTCAGGAATTTGCACTTCTGCTTGTTGAACTTCACGAGGTACACATCAGCTTATTTCTTCAGCGTATTGAGGTCCCTCTGGATGGCAGAGCAAGCCTCTGTCATATCAGCCACTCCTCCCAGTCTGGTGGCATCTGCAAACCTGCCAATGGTACACTCTAGCACATTGTCCAGATCATTAATGAAGACACTGAACAGGATTGGACCCAGTACTGATCCCTGGCGTACACCACTAGATACTGACCTCCACCTAGACTTCTTGCCATTGATCACCACCCTCTGGGCCCAGGCATTAGGACAATTTTCAATCCACCTGAATGATGGAATGGTGGTGCATTACCTGTTTCTTTGCTTGGCAAGCCTCACATCAGAACAAGCTGTGAATGGAGGTTTAAAATGTAGCTTTGCAGATAATTTGAGACTTCCTTATGAGTATAAGGTG
>NW_009938415.1:0-3205 GCF_000696875.1 Nestor notabilis | reverse complement strand
AAGAGGTATTTCAAAATGTGTTAATGATGGCCAAAGACACAGACTGATGTGAGATGAGTACTGGAGTCTGAATGGTGAATGAATGGGAATCGGTAAAGCATAGAGGGTCTATGAAGACCTTTGAAAATGAAGGTAAGCAGATTCTGGCTTACTGAGAAAACAAGGAGCTGGGAGGAATCTAAAAAGTAGGGCTTTTAGAGTAAAGGGTGGGGGTAAGAAAATATTTGTTGCAGCAGCATTCTCAACAGTCAAAGGGCAAGATATCCAGTAAGAGATGTCAGAGAGAGAAATTGTAATTTGGACAGAACACCAAGAAGAGAGAGAGAGACATGCTGTATTTGTACAGAAAAAGTAACTAAGTTTGTGATTCGTGAAGGAGGGTACTCAGAGGTAAGTTCTGTAAAGGGAAAAGTAAGATTTGAGGGTTTTTCTGGTGTCCTGTTAAAAGGCACTGAATGAGTAGTTAAGGACATAAAAGCAGAAGCGAGCCAAGTGGTATTTTTTAAGTAGATGTTTTAAACAATTGCCATTACTGGTAGTTTTCTGCACAGTGAGTCATCAGATTCACTTTTTTTTTTCTTCTCTCTTTTAGTAAGAACTGGCAAAGACAACACTGGAAACTACGAATCTATGTATATATCTTACCATAGTCATACCTGCTTCATTTGTAACTGCAATTGAAATACATACCTTTGGATAGTGGTAATTTGCTGTAGTTATTCTACAAATATTTCTACTGTTAGGCATGGTTCTGAAGATACAGCAACTAGATTTTAAAATACTACATCTAAAACATAAATTAATGAGGTTAAAACTAGCACAGACAGTTTTGTGTATCCAAAAGCAGGTAGTTGAAATTGCTGGTGACCTGAATATCTTGGTGATGTGCATCAAGGATTCCTAGCTGGAGATATTTCATTGGCAGCAGGAAACATTAGTATTGGAGCATGGGATTTCTTGTGGCACAAATCCAAAACTTTGGTAGCCCAAAAAGCTGTGTATTGTTACTAAACTGAAAGTGCATTTAAACCCCCCATCCTTTCACACAACCACTGCCTCTTTTCAGAATGGCTGTTAACAAGATTATGCCAGTGCTGCTGATTTAGTGAACTCAATGATTATGCAGGTTTCATTTTTTTCATAATGAAAAAACACAGGGATATATATGTTGAGAGTTCTCAGTTGAAAGCAGGGCTAATGGGATTTGGAAATAAACCTGTTATGGCTTCCTCCCTGCTTCCACAGTTTGCTGGATTTTCTGCTGTTACTGCCAGAATGGAAAGTCAGCATTAGAAAACTGAGGAGAGCAAGATCTTTTTATTTTTGTAGAGAAATTTGTAATAATATTTTCCTGGCTTTCTGTGATTAGAAGCTTGGGGGGTTTTGCTGTTTTTTTTTGTTTGGTTTTTTTTTTTTTTTTTCATTTAACTCATTCCTTCTTATCCTTGTCTTTTGTAGTAAGTTGCCTCCTGTGTACTGAATCCATACTGAATTTTATTATTTTCATTATAATTTCTTTTCTGGTTAGCCTCTACTTATTTATTTATTTAGTTATTGGTTTTGTGCCAAATTTCTATCCTTTCCCATAGCTGCCTTCCAATTAGGGTCTCATTTATCTGTTGCTCTCTTCTTCTGCTCTGAATAATCCTTTTTTTTTTCTGAACAGCTTATTTTCCCCTGTGCTCATCCCGTCCTCCCCTGTTTGTTAATTTATACTTGCATATATAATTAGCATATATACAAAACTGCAAACAGTTCTCTCATTTAGTTGAGTTCTGTGTTCACATTCTAAATGTATTATTTGCTGCTTGTGCAGTTTCTTACTCCTTTCTGACCAACTAGTTTATCAGGGTAGATAGACACTACTACAGCCTTTGATAAAGAAATATCTCTAAAAACTTTGATTCAGTTGATAGAAGAGCTCACTACAAACAGTTGCTAGCGGCATTCTTGTAGGAATTGAAATATATATTTTAGACTTTTTCATTATATGTTACTCTACCTTAATCTACCTTACTATAATTGCTACTATTACTAATACGTTAAATGGACTAGGTAAGCGTGAGATAAATGTGCCAATTTCTACTACTGGCAGTGAACAGACTTACTTCCATGATGGTTCTGAGTCAGATCCCTTTGGCAGTGATGATACACAATTGTTGAATTAGTTAGGCACAAAGAAATATTTGCGATCTAAGTTATGACAGGAGGTGATGGAGGGCGAGATTTTTCTGTACTGGTAGGGATCTGTACATGTGTAAGGATGGAGGGAGACTTTGGGAGTGGAGTTATGCTGAGGGTACACTGAAATCATACAAGAACTGTATTTTATTCTGCCTCATGATTTATACAAATGTGTGCAGTGACTGCATAAGGTGGAATTTTGGAGATGTTGTCTATGGTTTGTTATATTATTTCAGCTAGTACAGGAAGGAATGAATAAACTGAATGATAGGCATACTGCTCCTGTCCTACTTCTGCCATTTCAAACACCTTTGGTTTTGCTCATTTTAGACCAACGTTGTGAAGCTGCTTTTGGTGCACTGGGCAAATCCCAATCTTCTTAACTGCAATAATGAGAAGCCTTCAGGTAGGTGAAAAATTATGTATATTATGTATGTACTAGTTACTGTGACACTGTTTTCTTCCCTTCTTGCTTTCTTAGTTATACACACAGAGGCACACATATATATGTGTATACATACAGTTTATATAGTGTGTAGGGTTATATACACATATTCATGTGTGTATGTATATATGTTTTTCTGTGAACTGCTAGTCATGATCATGCAGGACATCATATCAAATGATAGCATGTTCTTCCACTTGTTGCATTCCATGTTTATTTTTAGATATGTTTCTTCCTTGTAAGTCCTCTAGTGCCTTGGTGGTAGCTGCATTTATACTTCCTTGGTGACTTCTTACTGACTTCCTTTATCTGTCTCAACTGATGATGGTATGTAGCTTCATGAACTGGAATGTCTCTAGCTGATGACTGAAAACAAATTCACCATCCAGTTTTGAAGTGTAACCCCTGTTGTTTCCAAAGAAGAACGCACCTTCTTACACCAGATAGCTACAGGGAGCTCTCTAAAGATAATAGAATTATAGACTACGTTAGATTGGAAGGTTCAGATCAACTGGTGTAATCCAGTGATCAAAGCAGGGCTGACGTCAGTAATAGAATCATAGAATAGTTAGGGTT
>NW_009938414.1:10575-16170 GCF_000696875.1 Nestor notabilis | reverse complement strand
CTGGTGTACGCATTGTGAGCTGCTAGTGAAGGTGATTGAGATGCTGGCCTGGTCCTTGCAAAAATCGAATGTTCCCAGTGGGAGTTGCAGCATTCGCAGAAGTAGCTCTGGTCCTTATTGAACCGCATTGCCTTAAACTTGGCGTTCAGCTGTACCTGAGCAACTGGAAATCTAGCTTTATGCAGGGCGCTGCTAACCTCGGGAGCCAGTAATTCAGAAGGCTAAAAATGCACTTACACACACCTTATTGCAGAGCCTGATTTTATACTGTTACCGCGTTCATCCCTCCTCATGTTTTTGTTTAAACTTTTTTGAACTGGTTAGCCATTCACCTTGTGCTCATGTTTCATATAGGCATCGTAATTTACAATTAATGAGTTTTATGATTAAAAACATAATACTTTTCCCCCTTTTTTTCTTTCTAGTATGTACTATGAGTTTATACTCAGATCCATTCAGGGGAATGTCTTTTGCTTACCTTGGTGGAATAATATGTAATAGACATGATGGACATACACGTTATACAAATGTATAGTTGTGTTTTATTGAGGCACCAAAATAATGGAGTCTACTGAGAAGGAGTTGACAGTGTTAGACAGCAAGACCCAGCCTATGCTTGAAATGTATTGCCCTCTTGTGATGGATTTGGGTGTCCAGTTAGTTATTCTTCATTTTCTGTTCCATAGGACAGTTGGGATGCACCTAGCTATGCCAGCAAATCTTTACATTCCGACGTAAGGTTCATTATGCCATGATGTCTACTAGTTCAGACGACTTATAGGACCCTATGGGTCTCTTCTGTGATCACAGAGCTTTCTACCTGTCACATTTTTCCCACGTCCCTTGTTACATACACCATCGTTTTGACTATTTGGAGATGGAAAATAAATCTGGGGGATTTTACATCTGCAGGACACTCTCAAGGTGGCAGTAGTTTGTACTGCTTGCTCAGAGAACCCAAGCTGATTGAAGGTGCCTTATGCTTTTCAGGAGCATGAAAGCTATATAAAAAAAATACCTTTTAATAGCTGCTTGAGCAAAATGCCAGAAGAAGACAATGTATGTGCAGACAAGCACTTTCTCTAGTGAGAGTGCATTTCTGTGCTCTCTCTGGCTAGTGACATGCAGTTTGGCAAAGTATTGTAAATACTTCTAAGAAATGGTTATTGGCAAAGTAATTATTCATAAATAATTTTTTCAAACTGTTTGAAATTATAGGAACATGTTTTAAAGCATAGATTTCCTGATCGTGGAACAGTCATCCTGTGCTTGCTGCTGGGAAGTTAAAGCAAGCCACTGAACTGAGGATGCTTCCTAAGCTAGTTACCTGGGGTCAGTTTGAGGAAGTAGAAAAACAACATTTGACAGTCATAGCCTCTTCTGCAGGCAGAGAGGGGGGTTTGCTGGGAGGCAGTGGGGTGTTCATTTGGGGTAAGCTTAGGTTAAAAAGTAGCTGACTTTTATTTAAGAGCAGCAGGAGACCTTGTATTTAGAATAATAATAATGTGAAAAGCTAGAGCTTTCAGATTTAAGTTCTTGAATGGTAACCTGAAAGAATTGATGCACTTTACTCACTAGAGTAAGCCAAGTCTTAAATTACATTTCTGTTGTCTCGTCAATCTAGTACATTGAAGTTGCCTTTGTTTAATGAAGACTCTTCAAATACTGCTTTCCTGCAATGCTAGAGGAAAGCATACTTGAAGCTGAATTCAGATGCAAGATATTGACTCATTTGTGGATTTGTAATATAATAAATTGTTAGAGTTAATAATGTGAGTATGTATCTTTACGTCCTGTAACTACTTGAGTGCATACATCCAACTGGCTATAAGAGAAAGTGCCAAGCTTAGGTGGTGAGATTAAATTGGTTTAAATTGGAATATCTCAGCTTTACCTGACCATATTAGTCTTTTTGTATGAATTCTACAAAGCAAAGCCCCAAGAAATAGCAGCAAATGTCACCCTTAGAATTGCAGAGTCAACTTGAGTCAAAAAACGGTCCATTTGAAAGAGTCCTTGGGTTGCTCAGCGTGGTCCAGCTGAGGCAAACTCCATGTGGGGAATGCTTCCCTCTGGCCCTCTGCCCCATTCCAGGCAGAGCCCAGAGACCCTCTTCCAGGACTAAATGCAGCCCCAAGAGCTGAAGCCACCAGCCTGCTCCCAGTCCAGAAACTTGGTGTGGCTGTGGCCACTGCTGCTGCAGGTGGGGGAACAGGAGGGGAGGGAGGCAGCAGCTGCTGCTTTTGGCAGCTGTCACAGATGGTCATTTACTGTGCATGGTGGCTTCTGAATGTTTAATTTATGGACTGATAAAAAGCAGTGTTGGACATGTAAAAGCTGCGCATGTAGTCGAAGCTTTACCTTCAATCTACAGAACGTTGTACTCTTAAAAAAATTATCTCAGATTAGGCAACCAAAGGTAGTAATTGTTTTGACCATCTGATTTTACTTTTTTTTTTCCTAATCTCCAAACTATGGACAGTAAGAACAGTGCGTGTTATACTTTGCAGAGTAAACCATGAAGTGTTGGAATGATGTAGTGACAAAAGCTCATGAGATAAGGGGGTATATGTACCTCCCTTCTACATGAGCAAAATATTACTGGCGTTAAAAAAAAAAATTAACCTGTTTGCTAGATTAGAGTTTTTCCATTAATTGCTGAAGTGGATAGTGGATTCTAAGTTTTACATTGATCTTTTATAACCTATTACATTTTAAGAGTCAAAATGAAGAGGATGCATGGATTTGAAAGATGGAATACCTCACAACAGTGTGTGGGGGGGCTTCTTAAAATAGCCCTAAATCACAGAATTTTCATACATGCATAATTGTAGCAAAGCACCACAACTTGCTTGTTTTGGTGTTACAGCAAGAAACTTTATGCAGAATTTGTTGACTCTGCTGTCATCAATTTTGAGCAGAACTTTAAAGGCGTAGGATCAGTTGTCCCAGAGAGCAAGAGCTGAAATTTTATGTTTTTCCAAGGAAGAATATTTCAGCAGTAAGGATACTGTCCTCAGTCTACAAAAGCATCACTCGGGAAGGGGAACATTACTGAAAGGAACACGGTCTCTTTGTGAATGAGTTCTTTCTGCCACAATATAACTCACATTGAAAGCACCTGAGTCTTTCTGCCAGACCAGATCAACTGGGTTTAGTTAAATAGTTCACATTTGTAGAAACAAGCCAGAATTGTTTTTCAGGGAGTGGAAAAAAGTGTCTGTGAAAAACAAAAAGGACAGATTTTGGTATCATAGCATAGCTGATAAACTTTATATTTCTTTTTGTTGTTTCATATTCAAGGCTTATATGAATCCCATAGCTATGGCCAGAGCACGAGGTCCTGCCCCAAATTCAGGACCAACAATACAAGACTACTTGAACAGGCCAAGACCAACATGGTAAGTTGCAATACTCTTGTCTGTTCTTCTGACCTTTGGAGTAAAAGATTTGTTCCCTTTTACTGGGATGACACTGGTACCCACCTCCTCTCTGAATACCTAGTAACACATTTTGAAAGATCCCTTGTCTCTGGCAAAGGTGTTCTTTTCTAAAAATGTATTCAGTCCCCTCTCGTAAAAACAACACTATTTCATTTTAAAATGCATATTTCTCATTTGTCTTTAAATATTTTGGCAACAGTTTCTCAAAAGAGGAAGACATTGGTCATTTTACCTCTGTCACAAATCCTGATACCTAAAGCCTGCAGATATTTTAAATTTTTAACCAAAGTAATCGCTAGAAAAAACATTTTGCTGGTCTGTCCTTAGAACACAGTTTACCCTAACAACAAAATCATTACTTTGAGATATTATCAACAATGTACTTTACATTCTGTCTATTTTGCCTCCTCCCATAAGGCATTAGAGAACAATTTACCTAATCACAAAGTTAACTTTAGATCTTTCAGTGGGATTTAGCTACAGTACTTAACTTATTAGGTTTAGGTTGCCATATGCATAACATCTAAGATGCTTTCATTCTTCTTTCTGGTGGACGTTCAGCCAAAGCTATACTTCAAAAAAAACCTACAAGAAGTTAGACACTGAAGAAGATATTTTTAATTGTGAAAGTCATGATCTATCATCTTCTTTTATGTAGGGAAGAAGTGAAAGAGCAACTAGAAAAGAAAAAGAAAGGATCCAGGGCTTTGGCTGAGTTTGAAGAAAAGATGAACGAGGTTGGTAATGTTATGTTAATGTTGATATTTTATTTTTCTTATCTTATATGCTACTTTTTACCCATAATATTTCACTCCAGCTTTTAATGAGTAAATGTTTTGTTTTATTCATATCAGAAGTTCAGGTTACCATTTAACCAGTGAGAGCTAACTCTCAATTCAGAGAAACATTATATTAAAAGTTTTGAAAATTGCTGCTGAATAAAACTTAGACTTTTCATAAATGTAAATATAGTTACACAAATGCATGTGTTTATATTAATAAACGAAACTCATTAATAAACGAAACTCATGTGTTTTCCGGTATGATAAACCAAAGTCTGCTGTGCTAATCTTCATTTGTTTAAGGTCACATAAACCAAATATATCGGAAAGTGGTCTATTACTGGAAACAGACATCTTTGGCAAGGAATGTACATATAATAGTAAGAGGAGAGAAGGCACAAAGAATGGCCTTCAAGGTACAGATAGGACTATAAAGTACTTCTTTCTCACTCATCCTAAACTGATTACATTCCATACTAGTTCCCTGCTATAAACACAGTTGTGTTGGTGCCTGTGTTCAGTACCTGCTGGAGAGCAGTGCGGTGTAAGAAAGTTTCACATATAATTCCTGTTCTAAACATAGGAAGAAATTAGTATACAATGAATTTAAGAGTTCCTGTTCCTTCTTGGGTCCTGGAATCTTGAGATAAGATTCAAGCAGTAGTTCTCATCATTGTGAGTTTCTGGTTGAAGTAGATGGTGCTTCTCCTCTGCTACTGGAAGAGCATAGCTCCCACAGTACTCTTGGGACACCTTTTTGCTTAAGAAGTTATACCAGTATTTGGAGGGTCATGGGGTGCTATTCTGTGAGGATCAGTTGTTCAGCACTCTCTGCATTTTAGCTTGGTGAGTTTGGTTTAGTATTTTATTATATTCCTTTCCTGCTTTTTGCTTTAATGTGAAGTAATGGAAACTGGCATGAATAGAAGATAACAGCCTTTTGGTATGGCAGAAGGGTAGGAAGGGATGCAGGGAACCGTGAAATGGCCATAAAGCTCCTAAGAACATTTCTGTGAATGGTTGAAAAGATTACAAGTCTCTGAACGAGGTGCTGTCTCCTATTTTACTTACAGACATTGTGCTTTTTTGTTTACAATGTAATACTAGCACAGTTAGTTATTATTAAAATAATTTGAAGAGAACACCTGCCTAATAAAGTAGAAGCTGTTATTAGAGACCCCTGGGATAGCTCTGGACAGCTGGTATATCAAAATATGCAATATTGCACAGATGCTACCTTGGGCTGTGGAAATGCATAACACACAGCACTCTGTCCTGGCTTGTCTGCCATGGCTCAGCAGCACTGTTCAGCAAATTCACAGGATGCTGACTTAGGGATCTGTGTATCATACTGCATTGCACAGGTATAA
>NW_009938414.1:0-10544 GCF_000696875.1 Nestor notabilis | reverse complement strand
CCTGCTGGTTTTTTTCTCTTCAGCACAATATGTGGATTATCATTGCTTTGCCAATACACTACCAATACAGCTTCATTGTGACAAAATGGGAGGATCAGAATAAGAGTGAAAAAGGAGGGAGCACATGATGTGTCTGACACAGGAAGCAGGAATAGCGCAGATTGAAGCCAGCAGCTTTTCAGTCTAGTGGGTGTGGGTTGGATGTTTCAGAGCTCATGAAAAGGGGATTTTAGATAGACCTAGAGAGCTTGTGAGGGATTGAAAAGGAGGAATGAGAGTAGACTTTTTATCCATGCAGCGTGTGCTTCGCCTAACAAAAATAAGAGCCTTTTATGAAGATGTGTATATCATTATTGGCACTGACAAGGCCCAGAACAGACACTACAGAGACCCATACACTGGAGAATGGCCAGAAGAATTTGACTGGAAATTTTGTTCCACATGATTTTAAATCTAAGACAAAATTTTTCTGGTAGTGTGCCCTGGCTTCCTAAAGTGGTCTAGCATGAACACTGTGATACATCACAATTGATGACCTTCAAGATAAATTACAATCTCTTAAGTCCAAAGAACTTAAACATTAAGGTGTGGACTGACATGGTGTTTCGATGAATATTAATAGTCTGTAAAATCAAATGCATTATAGCCTTGGTTAACATTATATGTTGTTTACTTTCTGTGGGTTTTGTAAAAACTATCATGTCAGGTAGAGGACAGGATTTCAAAAAAGGTCTCTTAAGCTATTTGGAAATGACACTCATGTCACTGTTCTGTTTGGTTTTGTTTTCAGAATTGGAGGAAAGAACTGGAAAAACACAGGGAGAAATTGCTGAGTGGAAATGAGAGTTCCTCCAAAAAGAAAGAGGTAAGTTATTTTCGATTTCATACAGTCAGTGCTTGGAAGTGGATTTATCATTGATGCTGCCAACACAGAATTTCATGAATACATTTTAAAAGCCAGCATTAAAGTAGATAAACCTAAATGCATGACAAAAGAATATGATGCCAAAGTAACATTTATTTTGTTCTATTTTTAAGAAAAAGAAAAAGGAAAAGAAGAAATCTAATAGGGTGAGCAAAATTTTCAGTTTTCTGAGCTTTTTGCTTTGGGGTTGTTCCTATTTGTCGTTTAAGTTCTCTTGGATATGTAATTTTGATTTTTAGCTGTTAACTGATTTGTATTTGAGGGGGTGGCATACATTCTGTAAAAGGAGATTTTTATTTCTGCTTCAAGGGAGGAAAAAAGCATTAAATAGATACTATTAAATGAAAAATGTTAGAAGTTACTCTTCGCGATTTTATTTAAGAAAATATGTAAGACCAGCTTCTTGGAAGTAAAATTCCATTGATGGCACTTTGCAAATGAAGAAATTTTAAAGGGAGTGTTTAGATGGACTTTTGACTACTTGCCAGACAAAATGCTGCATCTCACAAGCTTCACTTTTTGTTGTGTTTGGTCAAGTTGTCTTCATCTTCCTCTTCTTCATCAAGCTCTGATTCTTCCAGCAGTTCATCTGATTCAGAAGACGAGGTAAGAACTAACTTATTCTAACATGGTTTGTTCATGAGCCTTATTTAACACAGATTTTGGTAATATATTTTAGAATATTTGAGGGCTTGGTTTGCATAAAACTACTTAATACATTTGGTACATATAATAAAGTTGTGAATTTTAGATATATACCTGTTCAAGAATTTCTTCATGAACACAACAAATGCTGGGTGGCTGGCTTGTAAGCTGGATCCATTTCTGGTTAAACATTGAACTATATGCTTTTTCAATAGGATTCCTCCATCTAATCATAAAAATGCAGACGTACCATTTTTACTTTTTAGCAAATATCTGTGTTACAGATAATGAGATCTTACAGCACACATCTAAATAATAAGCAGAATGTAGAGAACCTGGGTTTTTCACCAGTTCGTGTTTTTTCAATGCGGAAGAGTTATGAAGGTCATCTGCTAAAATAAGCAATTGTAGTGTACTTTATTCCTCAAGAGAACATGATAACATCTAGCAATGGTGTTCCCTATTCTTTACGTTTAATGTAAGTCTTTAATTCTAGTAAGAATAAATTCAGAGTTGTGTTTTTCTTTTTTTCTACGGTATTTGTGGATAGGATAAAAAGCAAGGGAAGAAAAAAAGGAAAAAGAAGTATCGCTCCTCACGGAAATCTTCAGCAAGCTCAACTTCTGAATCTGAGTCAGATAGCAAGGTAAATATGCAGATACATTACCATTGGCAAGTTTTCTTAAGCTGAGTTACAAAGGCATAAACATTTCTGACTTTTGCATATCAATAGTATTTTTAATCTTCAAAATTTAAAGCCGTGCATTCTTATAGTACCTGAGCTGTGCACTCCTGTCTCTAGATGCAGTGAGGAATCTAGCTCCACTGCCTCAAATGCCTGCCAGAAATAATTTGATTGTTAGAAAATGAACAAAGCAATTTTTAGCTATTTTTTCTAAATGCAGACATGCAGCTTGTGTGCTGCTCAAATATTTAGTTTTAATACTACATTAACACTTAAAAAAATACAAAGTGTTCTGTGAAATTCTGGTGAATATGCTGTTTAATTTAACACCATCTGTGAAAATAGACAGGTATTGCAGTATGCTAGTGGCTAGAATATTGTCTTTCTACCTGTGGACTGAGTAGTTTACTGTTGGAGAACTGAGTCTTTCCCAAATGCATATTAAATTGAGGGTGTCCTTCTCCTTTTTCAAAAGTAGAGCAATGTAGATACATAGACATAGTGAATGAACAAAACAGTGGAGAAGATACATGAGGCAATTTGTTCTGTTTTGTTGGCATTTTACAGCGTTACAGTACTTCTTGCCTACATATTAGTAATACAGCAAGTTGTTAAAATTCTGTGTGTGGACTTTTATTCTGTGTATACCTAATTCAGTGTGGTATAAATTGTGATGAATCACTCTTTGCATACACCTGTGAATTTGTGCTAATGGGAATTTGAAAACTTCTGCTACATAAAGGGACACAGAAGGACCCTTACTGCTGCAATTGAAAGGCTGAAAACTCCATGGCAATATCTGTTTAACCCCTGCCTTATAAGCAGACATGAGCATGGATCGAGAATAAAGACTTGGGACTGTTACATGTTAGACATATATTATATGGGGTTACAGTAGTGATAGCCGGTATCCTTTCCAGAGGCTTTCTACATGTACTTAGAAGTATTCTGCTACCTGATTCCATACAGACCTTTTCACGCTGCTTGTTCAAGAAATGAGCAGCTGCATCAAAATTATGGCTTTTTCATATTTTTCCTATTGACTACAAAGTAGAAAGAACAACTTTGAAGAACGACCTTCAATAGACAGGAAAAGATAATGGGTCAGGCTACTTTTGGAATTTCTACCTTTTACCTAAAATAAGTTTCTCATGGTTTATGTTTTCCTTTCTATTTAGGACAGCACAAAAAAGAAAAGGTCAAAGGAAGATTGTGAAAAAGAGAAGGTATTTTTGCTCTTGAAATACTTAAATCAGAACTGTATCTTACATATGTAATGGAGCGTGCTCTCTCTCTTTTTTTTAACACTGAGTGCTTCAAATTACATCTATAGAAATTTTCTGTCCAAAACTACACAGTCAGAAGGTATTCAGAACCCCCAATTTGAGGTAGACTTTTCGTTGGGTTCAGCTTCTGGTTTAGTAATTGTTGTTAGTGGAAATGGCTGGATCTGTTCTTGTTACGAAGGTAAATGGAAGAAAGTATCTATTCTGCTGTAGTAGATCAGCTGCATTCTAGTATTTTTGGTTTTATCTTGAGCAATCACATTGAGCTAAAAATATGTGTGATGATATTTCAGTGGCATGCCTGGTAGGATACTGGCTTATTGCTGTAAATTAACAAACATCAAGCAGAGGATATATTTATCAAAATGTAGTCATAATTATAAACACTGTACTTATGGCAGCTTTGAAAAATTGCGAAGTGTATTGGCTTAAGGAGAAATTGCCTTATTCTGTCTCTTCTCAGAGCATGAAAACAGTCTCCTTCCCACCACCTCACCATTTAGTACATACATTAGAGGACTTCCTTCCTTCCATTATGTTTAATGCAAGCAATCTTGTTGACTTGAATTTTAGTTATTTCTACCCCACGTGTAAATTAATGATGCTTTTAGAGTCCACCCTTTTCTTTCTCTCTAGTTACCTTCCTTAGCGCATCAGCCTCTACTACTCCAGTCAACAGTATTGACTATGATCTACAAATTCTCCATTGTATAAGGCAAATGTGTTGATTATTTTTTTCCTCTTTGCTCCTGCTTACATTTCATAGAATCATAGAATAGTTAGGGTTGGAAAGGACCGTAAGATAATCTAGTTCCAACCGCTCTGCCACAGGCGGGGACACCTCACCCCAGACAATGTAGCCCAAGGCTCTGTCCTTCAGGCAACCCGTTCCAGTGCCTCACCACCCTCACAGTAAAGAACTTCTTCCTTGTATCTAACCTGAACTTCCTCTGTTTAAGTTTAAACCGTGTTTTTCACAGTTTTGATTTCCCAGCAACTCCTTTTAACTTTGAGTAGCTTCTCTTGAAGACTAAGTGTCTACCATAGCCCCTTAATGTAATGCTACTTTCACACATCTTCTGAAAGCAAAAGGCTTCTGGGGACTAGAGGTCTTCCCCTACCTGAAGATCCCCCATCTCTCAAATGGGCTACCATGTACTTTTCATGAGTACATTTGGGAAAGGATTGAGGTACCTATAATGGACTAAATAGCACAGCTGAGATGTATGATTCCACCTTGCAGAAAGATGGTTAGCAAGGATTTTTTTCAGTGTCTGCCTTTAGAAACTGGAAGAAAATAGCTTCAGTCTTAGGAACACTTTGCCTAATCCAGGGCAAGGAGGAGGATGAGGGTTGAAAAGTAGCTCACCAGAGCAATCTCATGCAGCATCAGAATTTTAAAAATAATAGGGAAATAAAAAAAATTCTAAAAAATTCTTTTAAATATACAGATATTATATACCAAGTGTTGAAATGCAGCTGGCAGGGACAGTGTGTCCTGCTTGGACACAAATATAGAAGGAGCTTTTTCTTTTAATTAAATCAACAAAGCAAGAGTCTGAAGCTTTGGTGTTTGTATGCACATATTGAGACTCTTCATTTATTCGATATTCAAAGTGGTGAAACATTTTATTTTCAAATGCTTATTCTTCTGTGTGTCATTATTTAAAATAAGAGACTATACTGCAGTGTTGTTCCTTTCACTTTTAGAAGGCTGCTGTATTTTGGAAACAAGAAAGGAATATACAGAAAAATATTTATTTACACTAAAAGCATTGTAATAGTTGGTAGGGCAATTTGTTGATGATGAGTAATTAATGTCAACAATATCTAAAAATACTTCACATCTTAGAAGTAATATTTCAATCTATGTATTAAATAGAAGTTTTATAAACTTTGAAAGGCCTGGCTTTACTCCCAAATGCTATTATTTTGTGTAGGAAGGCAAAAATCACCACAGGAAAAGGAAGAAAGCCGATCGTGGTGATGGACCTTTATCATCAGAATCTTTATCAGAATCAGATCAGACAGAGGAGGTCAGTGTGAAACCTCGATTTCAGATGTTATAATGCTTTTAGCTTACTGAATCACATGAGTGAATGAATGATCTAGCTTAGATTTAATATATTGTTGAAATTGTTCTGCTCTGTACGTTGGGATGTAAGAGTGCAGCGCATTCAAAGCTGTTTGTATGTTTCTATTTAGTAAAAACTTTTAGTAAGAATTGTTCAGTAGAGCTCCTACCACCTACAAGTCATTTTGAATTCATTTTCTTGAAAATTTCCCACTTTTTTGTAAGTACTCAATGAAATGAGGCTAAGTGATTGGGGTGGTGTCCTTCACGATTTCTCTCTGATGTTTGTGAGTAGGGGGGCAGATTTTGAGATGGCTGAAATTTCTACTTTTGTATCTCTGCTTTTTCTTATTGTATGTATAAAAATCAGAGTGTGTTTCCCAATTGGGTGTTTATAGGATAATGCTTATTCTAGAATATAATACAGATAACCAGTGTTTCTTCATGGATTATTGTTCAGTATGTTCTACCACTGTTGTGTCGTCATTCATTTATACGCAACAAAAGCTCAAATTTCTGTGTAAAGCAGCATTGCCAAAGCTGTTCTCCCGTTACATTGGATTTATTTTTTTTTCCAGGTTCAAGCAAAAAAGAAGAAAAACAATGAGGATAAAGATAAAACAGCAAGTATCCTTCTTACTCTTGTTGTAGGATATAAATACTCCGTACCTGGTTAATTTCCAGTTTCACATTTTTCAGTAATACAAGTATTTTATAGCAAAAGTCTACTGTCACATGAATCTAAATTAATAATTTCTCTATTTACCTATTAAAGTCACTTTTTCAATTGTAGAAATAAAGGTAGAATTTGTCACTATTTTACCTATATAGAGATACATGATTTGAGATTTATGTAAGTTTAACACTTACTGCAGCATGTATTTTACTCTGTATTGGCCTACTAGAACTACTATCTGTACAGTATCAGGCAGGTTAGCAGTTAGCCACATGGACATCAGTCCTGTTCCTTTGTTAGTGTTAGGTATAACTCCTCCTTGGTAAGCCCCCTCTATCAGACCATGAAAAGGGCCTTAGGACGTGATCATTGCAACATCTACATTAGTATAGTTCTTCTGCCAACCAAATAAAAAGCTGTCAGCAACCTGTTACTTTTCTCAGTTTCACTGATTTGGTGGAAGTGAGAGGAAGGTTCAGTGGTGATTTATATAGAATCCAGATTCATCACATGTACCTGAGTCTCCTCAGTTAGGAGTATAGCAGTTTTGAGATCCTAAATGCCCACTCAAGATGTCTCTATGTCTTTCTCTCTCTCCCGTCAGCAGCAGTGTTCCTAAACAGACATCTCAGTTGTCTAGATGAGTTGGGCAAACAGAAGGTTTACGTTAGTCATCTGAAAAAACAAGCATAGGAGTATCAGTGATACTCAGTACACGTTTTCCATGGAACTTGTTTGTTTTTTCATAATCCTATAAGCTGTTTGCCATAAAATTTTTAGTGATTGATTTTGATATTTTTCTTAGAATTGTGTGTGTAAGTAACAGATATAAAACAAAGCTTTTATATGAGGATTGTTTTGTTTACATAATGTCACACCTGTTCAACAATTCCAGTTGAAATTCTGCTTGCAAAAAGACAAGATTGTATCTCTCAGCTTCTCTGTTACATTGATCAGGATGATAACCACAGTACTGAATCCAGTAGGGTTAATCAAGTGTATCCATATTTACAACTGAGATTATAATTGTCTTAGAATCACAGAATGGTTTGGGTTGGACAGGACTTTAAGATCATCTAGTTCCAACCCCTCTGCCATGTGCAGGGACACCTCGCACTAAACCATGTCACCCAAGGCTCTGTCCAACCTGGCTTTGAACACTGGCAAGGATGGAGCATTCTCAACTTCCTTGGACAACCCATTCCAGTGCAGTTTTATTTTAAACATGGTGCAAGTGCTGTTGATTCTAGTCAAGTGTGGTGGAACTGTTTAATTTTGCACAGTAAATATAAGCACTTAATTTAAATTCTGTAAACATCCTAGTTATTCCCACTTACGTAACATGTCACTGCTTGTCAAAGTGCTTCCTTATTACTTTGTCAGAAATCTATAAAGCACTGTAAAACATTTTAAAGATTAGGAAATGTAATGGTGACAGTGATGAGAGGTGTGAAACAGCCAGATCATGATGGAGGTAAATTGAAGACTGTTCATATTAGTGATTTCTCAGTAGATTTTCATAGAAGTATCTTTTGAAATGTCTTTGTAAAAGATATTCTGTGTTCTCATTTTGCATTAACAAAATTAATAGATGGCAATATTATTATACAGTAACTTCCATTTAATTTTATTATTTTTTTAGGATAAAACAAGAAAGAGAAAGAAGCACAAGAAACATGGTAAGAAGAAGAAAAAGAAGATTGCTGGTTCAAATTCGGATTCGGAATAATATTTAAAAAAACCCAAGACTATCAACAGAAGTGCAATGACTAAAGGAAACTTAAACTGTGAAATGACAGCAAACTTTACCAAACTGCATGTGTTTTAGAAATATTCCCAATCTTTCAGTAGCCAGCCAGATGCAGCTGTGCTGGGAAAGACCATTGTTATTGCCTGCTGCTTAATCCATGAGGTACAACTTTTATAAAATTCCAGTAAGCAGTGTTAGATGTTTGAAACAATGTGAGATGGTAGTCCAGCTGAGGTGTAAAATACTGGAAAAGAAGAGTTGAACTTTTTAGATAGTAAAAGTAGTCTTTTAACACATTAGTAAGAGTCTTTATTTGTAAATCAGGATAAATAAAAGCCCACATTCATCCTGCAGGTTAATATCATACATAAACTATTAGAAGCTGGTGTCTGCTAATGGCATTTACAAAATGGGAAATTAATTATAACATTTAAAATGCTGCCTTTGTAAAAATGTCTGTCTGCCCCATTACTGTCTTCATGCTTACAAGAAAGGGAATGCTACCATTTTGGCTAACTGATTAGGGTGCCTTTGATCCTTGCAAATCTCTGCTATTTTTAATCCATGCTGCATCACTGATTCTAGGGAAGGCAGAACTGTTGTTGGCAGAATAAGCAGTTCTGGGCTTCTAAGCATGTGCTTCTGCATTAAGCAAGAGCAATGGCATTTTGCAGTTTAACTGACATTCAAAACCTAAACATTTTACCTCTGCTCCTTTGAAATAGTGATAGATCTTTGCTAGTAAATATGCGTATTTCATTTAATGTAATTTTGGTTTAGTTGAACACATCTGGCAAGCACTGGTAGCTTTCTTTGCATTATCTTTAGAATTGTTTTGCATGATTTGTACCATTTTTAAATTAATGAAATGCCGGTAATCGTTTGTTGTAACCAGTTCTATGAATTACGTTCCACATGCAGAGTTTCATGTATGTATTTAGTTACTCTTATAGTTAAGTTCATTGCTGTGTTTAAGTGCACACTTGCTGAAGATATTTAGCATGTAAAAAGCAGGGTTTTGATACCGTAACAGCTTCATATTGAAGCTGATTTTACTCTAAGCAAGTTCAGTGGCAGACCTGTTACGTTGATGTGTCTTGTTAGATAAAACAAACTACTGCCAGAATCTCATTAAAGATACTGTTTAAACAGTTTGTATTTATATTTTTGTACTTGAGGGCTACAGAAAGTTGACCTAAATCATAAAACTGTTTTAAATTAGTTGCTTTAGAAATTGAAAAAAAATTTTATGAATTAAATGTGCACACAGGAAAACACAACCGTTAGACTTTAGTTTTTACATGAACTTCTCATTATACCTTCCACTGGCATATAGCCATTGCTGGGCCTCCTGTTGGCCTTTAACTGCTGCCAGTCCATCCTGAGTGGTCAACTGTAGGTTGTACTCTTGATCCACCTTTTCATTACACAGGTGCTAACTTAAAACTGACCTCTTTTGCATACAGGTGTTTCAAATACTGTATTGCCAAGAATTTCAAGACCTTTAAGATGATTATTAGTCTGTAAATCATAATTAAAAACTAGGGGAGAAAGACAACTTTGTATTGCCATTCTACAGAGAAATTTACTTCAAATTAAGTTATTGGGGAAAATACAACCACTGAATTGCAGCAGTGTCCTTGTAAACCATAGTAAGAATATTTTGATCAACTATTTTATACTGTTGAGCTTGATGTTACTGATTCTAGCCATCTTTTTGTCAGTGAGGTTAAAATAAAGGCAAGACGCAGTGAACAGTAGGGGTTTGGTTTGGGATTTGTGGTTGGTTTTATGGGGTTGTTTTCTTTTTAAGTTGTGGTGTTGCAGTTTTGGTAAAAGAACTTGTAATGAACTATAGCATAAATGCTCTGTCCTGTGTGATACCTCATTTGACTTTTACACAACTACCTGCAACAGAAAGAAATAAAAATGGAAATGAGCCCCAGTCTTCCAAATACAGAAGCCGGTATGTCATTTTAATTGTCTGGATATTAACTATTGGTTGTGGTCAGCTGTGGGTTGAAATGCTGCTCTCACGCTTTGGAAGTGGTGTGGCTGCTTAAGGGGCTTATGAGCTGTCAGTTCACAGCAAAGCTGCTTTAATACCAAAGGTGAAATGTTTGTTTTCAGTTATCAACACACATGTGATTATTCTTGCATCCTTCCTGAAGGGAGAGTAAAGGCAGATTACAACCCTTCAGCTTCTCCTGTGTGTACACTCCGAGTATGTGGGAAAGTAACATGGGTTCAGGTGGCGCCAGGCAACCTCCATGCATGCTCCAAGCTTCAGCAGTGGGACAAAGTTGTAATGTGGGGATAGAAGTATTTTAATAGAATTCTGTTGTACGTAGTCTGCTTTGAGCTCTTCTTTCCGAAAACGTTTTCACAAGTTTGAAGTTAAGGTACTTTCTTTTCTTGGGCCGCTGTTTTCAAACGTACGGTACCGGTTTCTCTGTGCCTCCCTGTACGTATGTTTACCTATGACCCGCCAGTGGCGCCCCGT
>NW_009938413.1:37867-40226 GCF_000696875.1 Nestor notabilis | reverse complement strand
GGGGGCTGCCGAAGGGGCGAGCGGTGGTGTGGGGAAGGGGTCCGTGACTGCAGCGTCTCCTTTCGCTGGCGTTGGTGATGTGCCCCAATCTAGCAGCGCGTCTGCGTATGCATGTAGACAACTTCTCCGGTAGTCCGGGTATGGAGAGCTGTTAAGACCTTTGCTGGCGTTGAGAGTGTGTCAGTAACCTCACCAAGGTAGTGCACGAGGGTGCTGAAATCTTGAAGTTACGTTAAAATTCAACTTCTAGCTCCAGGCTATAAAAATTGGATCTCTGCCCTGCAGTGCCTTTGTGCCCGTGATAGGCTCTGCAGAAATGTTACTAGATTTCTCTGGGTTAGCGAGGAGAGTAACTTACTGTTCTGATTTGGTTTGCTCCTGCTGCTCTATCAATTAGAGAGGCCCAACAGCTTCTGATCCAGCGTCCCGAGCTGTCAGGGTGTCCTTCCTAACTTGCATCCAGAGGCTCTGAGAGTCTCCCAGAACATATAAATCGTGTGGTCTTGAAAGCATGATTGAGGCCGATGCCTTGGTTTTTAGTTCTTTTCCGGAGGATTAAGATGGGCTTTTGAAGCAAGATGGAGAGCTTCTTGCTGTAAAATCTGTGCAAAAGAAACCTGATGAACTCAGATTTCAAAATGATAAAAGAGAGGTAGGCACCTTTTCTGGAACCTAATTGAGAGCAAGGCACCTCACAAAGTACTCTAAACACAGTTTGCTGGATGGCTTAAATTCCAACATTAATAGTGGGGGAGAATCTGAAGTTATTTATACTGAAATAACAGTGCTTTAAATTAAACTGCTCAGAAATCCACTGTGTAATCTACAGTTTCACCCTAATACTGTTTTCAGTAAGCGGGACAAATCTATTTCTTGGCAAAGGGTTGAACAGATGGCAATCCATTAGCAAACCTGGCTTTTCAAAGGAAAGTACTACTATTTCAGAATTACACATTCCTTTTCATTACTAAAACTGTGCTTTAAAAAATCCATGGTACACAGAAATGCAAATGACTCCTAATTTAAATACAAGCATCTGTTATCAGTGTCCAGGATATGTCTAACCATTCAGCAGGGGTGCCAACATTACAGTCTCGCTGGTTGTCAGCCAGGGCTGATACTAGTGTGAGTGAGATAAAACATTACTGAATGATAGGGTGTGACATGGAAAAAAACAGACAAAAAAAATTATATATTTAAATACTGCACCTTCATCAGAAGGATGCACTTCATCATCTATAACATGTTGCTGCTGTGTCAGCTGAAGAGGGTGGGCTGAAGCAACCCCAGAAGCAACTATACCAAGCCCAGTGCTTCCAGGTATTTCCTCTGTAGTATTTCTTTCACAGAAGGAAAGTGCTACATTGTGAGATTTTCCAGATTTCACTTGATTCTCTTGAAGCAGATGCGGCTATGTTTACTGTCATTACGATTTGCACAGACTTGCTGTGATCTAGGCGCAGCCCTGGAAAGTCTTGTACACGCATACCCACTTTGCCATGTCCCATGGAGAGCTCAGCACAGTGAGGAAACAGCGAACGTTTCAGGAGACTTGGCATTGATAAACTTATATTGCTGGGGGAATCACTGCTTGATCTCTGTCCAGGAAGCGTTTTGCATTTCCTCTTGCTAAGGGCTCACTGAAATGGGTACTTATACATACATGCATCATATAGGTACACATGTCTGAAATCTGAATTACGTTTTGACACGGTCTCCTCCTGGATGAAACATGTATGTTGTATTCTAGTAAGAAGATGGGAGCTTTCTTTAAGCCTGACGTAAATGGCATTCAAAACCTGTATGGTAAAATGAATTACCATTTAAAGGTGAAGGGCATGTTTTGTGTGAATGATTGAAAGCCAATTACATTCTGGAAGATTACTTCAGTCCAAAGCACAGGAATTAATTTCCGTAATTCCTGCCATCATGTGCCTTTCTACCTGCTCAAAAGTGTGCAAGTTCCGTTAGGGCTCTTTAATATGTGGAACAAGTTCACAAAATAATGGAAATTTTAATCACTTACAATTTAATCTCAAAGGCTTTTGCCTGACCTTTGCATGGTTGCTCTGCTGGGAGGAGAGGAAGGAATCAGCAACTGATTTGGGAAGGAAACTTAAATGGATGGAGCTATGTATGGGTACCACTTAGGGAAGGTGGCCCCAGCGTTTGGGACCTTTGGAAGGGAAAAGAGCCTGCCTGCTGGGTGTCTTCCAACAGCCAAGTCTTCTCCATAAAAAAGTGCACCCTTCCTACCTTTATTGAAGATGTCTTACATCCTGAATCTATACCATCCTGTCAGTAATCTTCAGGGTCCATCAGAACTAACTGAGGCAATTATTTGTGCTGATTCAAAGCT
>NW_009938413.1:33847-37836 GCF_000696875.1 Nestor notabilis | reverse complement strand
TGTAGGGAACTTTATCTTGTTCAGGTTGAGATGGGAAGTTACAGTGCTGTCTTTCATAAAATGACAGGCAAAAAAAGTAAGGTTGTGTTTGATTTCTTGGTGGGTTTTTTTTTCCTTTTTCATTTTATGTTCAGGGTTATGGTTTAAGTATGTTCCCCGCTCAATTTAGCTCCATTTTCCAACAGTATTTATTTGCATTGGCGTACCACTCATCACATCTTGTATCTTGTCCTTCTCTATGTGGGCCAGACAGTGCTGTCTTTGCTTCTCCTCTCAATGTCCTTTGACTTCCGCAGAGGCATTGCCTCAGCCTACCCCATGACCAACAGTTGCTGCCTTGCCCCTCATTGTCCAAAGCCCCAGCTCTCCCTTGCATGCTGTCTTCTCTTGCCTTGCTCTTTTCAAAGCTTCAGTGCAGTATCTCTGTGCATTGCCCATAATCCTTATCAATTTTCACTGTTTAGCAACCCAGTTTTCTCCTCTAATCCTTTCTTCTGCTGTCCATGACCATCAGCACCTCACCAGCTTGACAGTGTCTCAAATGCTGCATACATGTCCAGCGGAAATGGTGTGCTTTTCTCCAAGTGTGGTGTCATCTTGCCCAGCCAGCTTAGCTTCTTCGCAGTTCTCCTAGGACGTCATGTGAGTTCCTGTGTGCTGCAGGTACTCATTGTGAGCAATTAGAAACTAAAGGAAGCTTATTTATCACTTAAAGGGTGTGTTCGGACAATCCGATGGAAACATTTTCTGCAAGTACCATTATGGTTCCAGGAAGACGTTGGGAGGGAATAGATGGCTGTGCTTCCCTTGGCACTCGTTTTAGGAGTGATATGGAGGCCTGCAAATTGAAGCAGGCATCTTTCTAGCTATGCATAATAGATGTTCCTCTCTATCTGAACTTTCTTATTTTGCTAAATGACTGGCAAATTTTTCATAAAGCTTATATTACCTTGGATTTTACTTGTGCTTTTCCTTACAAGATGAAAATCTGCTTTGAAAGAAAACTGCTCAGATTGCTGCAAAACCTCAGTCCCAGTTCCTCTCTGCATAGGACCAGGAAGGTGGCAGCTTCAAAAGGGCACTTTTCAAAAGTTCTTCTTGTTTTTGAAAATGTTATGCAATTAGCCTGTGCAAAGACCATCTCATGATTAAGAGCGAGGGAATATCTTTTCATGTGAAGGGGGTCTTCCAACTGTCTTTTGTTAATAATCCATGACCTATTATGTTTTTCCTTATATAGTTACTATTCATGGCACTAATGGTTTCACTTCTTCATGTGACTGAAGATAAAAGAAGACATTTGAATAGGCTGAATATACAGTGGTGATATTTTAATCCCTGTGAAATTTCATCCCAAGGTCATAGCTATTGGCTATTGACAACCAAATTTCTCTCACTTTCAAGTATGTCCTTGGAAACTGGAAAGACTTCTTGCTCTTTGGTTGTAACATAGAACTAAATTCTGTTGGGCTTTTATGAATGCAAGCAAATATTTTTCCAGTGGAGTGGGTGTCCCAAAACTTCCTGAAAATCCTTTATAAAGCACCATGTTCAGTGATGATAAATGAGAATATGAATGGGCTTGGAATTGCCATCGGCTGTTAGAGGTGGTAGACAAACTGTCAGATGTAGTACTGGAATAGGCCTGACCATTAATATACATTGGTACTTGCTAGAGTACTCCTTCCTTCCTCTTCATCTCCTCTTGTCATTTTTCTTCTTACTACGTCCTCATAGTCGACATAAATTGGGATCTTTTTCCCTATCTGTGCCCATATGTATGTGTATATCAGAAATTGTATTGAACATAAGTTGTGGTAGACTGTGCATATATTAGTATAATGTATATTATCTTGGGAAAAAATATATAACGTACTCATAAGGAAGAGAAAATCATATTCATAAAGTGTGAAATACGGTCCTAGACAGAGGAGCAGCAAAAGGTCCGATCTCTCTCACACGGGATGAAGCCCTGTGGAGCAGTGCTAAGCGATGTGCTGCTCCCTGCCTGGCTCCCTGTCTGTCACAGGGACGTCTTCTCTTATGCTTCAGCCTAGCATGCTGAAATTGCGAACTACTTTGGCAAGTGCTGCATGCATTAAGTCTTAACATTTCTCTGTTTGGTATGCCAGCTGAGGACATATAAATATCCAAATACATTCTTCAAAGAAATTTAAGACAAGGCCTATTGTTTGTAGGAACAGAAGAGACAATTCTAGTCAGAGTCTGAAATGTTTGGGGTTATTTTATATCAGTGTTTCAACATTTACTAGATTTTTTTAAATGTGTTCTTATGAAGGGATGGATTAAGGTAGGCAGAATGACCTGGTGATGTATGGGTGATGACTGGGATGTTTTGTAAGGATCCATGCAGTTAAGTGTTGGTTAGTTAAGTGTGCAGTTCAGCCGTGCCTCCTGGATCTCTAGAGCTGGAGTAGTGGCAAGTACCTACATGTCATCTTTGGGTTCCATGAGCAGCGTAAAAATATGTGGTTTGAAAACTTAAAATGCACATGTACAGCTTAAATGACCCTGGCAGTATGGACCAGAAGAGATGCCACCATGTGGCCCAGCACCCAGAAGAGGTGTCACATTTTGGGAGTGTAGAGGGGGAATTACCTTAAATTTTCAGGTATGTTTCCTTCAGAAACATGGAACTAATAAGGCAGAAGCTGGATGTGTGGTCAGGAAGCGTTCGTGTGGCACTTTTGAAAGAGTAGCCAGCCTTGTGGCTGACCAACAACTATGCAATGACCTTGTGTTTCTCCTGCTCTGTCAGGGTGAAAATATTCTTTAGACATGGTAGCTCTGAAATTGGTTTAGTCTATCTGAATTTATCCTGCGTAGAGCAAAGTGGTAAGCTGGGCTCGCCTCTGAGTCCTGCTCCTTATGCCTCAAAGGTGACCTGCTCCTGCAGCTGGGTGAAGTGGATGGAGGCTTTGACAAGCTCCTGCACTGGTGTGGGATTCACCACTTGCCAACAAGCTGCAAGAGTGTTAATGATCAGAAGTCACAGGGAATGCTATTTTTTATGTAGTAAATGTATACTCTGTACCTACAGATGATGTTGAAAAAGAGGATTTGTTTTATAAATAACATCCCTGTGCTGGAACCTACAAACTTCAGTTTCACACTGATGTCCAAGAGACATTTGTATAACTATGGAAAAAAAGGATTGACCTCGTAAGGTAATTGTAGATAAACAATTTGCTTAATTCCATCATATCACTTGGGTTGGACGCTTCTGATGATGTTGTCAGACAGAAACGTATTTTGAAAAGGTGGCAAATTACTCTGCACAAAGCTGAAGTCTTCAGCTTTGTGCAGAGCATAATTTGTCCTTCGAGTTTACTGTTTCAAGACATGTGCATGGCCGTCTCTCATTAAAATAGATGACTCTGAAGCACGTGCAGAAAGATAAAAATGCAAGCTTCTGGCCAACCTGTGTTATTCAGATATAAAATAGTGTTCTTGTAGGTAATGCATAAAGCCATTGCTTTTACTTACTTATTAGAAGCAAAAATAAGAGAAATTGAGGATTTAAGAGGAAACCAAGCAGAGGCACATAGATAATGTTTTGAAAAGCATGTAACTGTAAATTTGTAAGTCTGTTTTCCATCACACACAGCTAATTTGTTTCAGATTATTCATTTTTGACATTTATAAAGCAATACTTAATAATGTGCTGCAAACTATGTGCATGTATAAATCCAGGCATTTTCAAAGTTAATCTCAGTCAGCTTAATCTTCTTTTGAGACATTTGCTGGGGAGTCAGCCTCTGAATGAGAAACATTGAACTGTTTATTCTCTATTCAGATGAAAAAATTCGATTCAGAATTGCACGTTTACCTACTAGTGATTTTTTCCTGAGTATTTAAGCCACAAGCTTGGACCAAAGATATGTTAAATATGGAAGGAGGTCTGTGTACGTATTTGGAAACTTATTTCACCAGCGTCCAAAATGGGGTATTAAATCAACCCTAAGTTT
>NW_009938413.1:8580-33816 GCF_000696875.1 Nestor notabilis | reverse complement strand
TCAGCAGGAAGTGCATACGGCTTCTCATAATGCATTGTTATCCTAGTGCTACGTCATAAGAAGAAGAGAGAAAAAAAATCTTGATTAGAAAGCTGTGTCTCGAGAAGCGATTAGAAGACTATTGTTCTTTATTATTTGAAAGATGGAACAATGAAATATCCATGAATACATAGAGCAGCAAAGCATTGATTTTAATTGTTTCTGTGTAAACATGGGTAATTGTATAAGGAAGAGTGTTGCCCAAAATAGGCTCTAATTTTATTTCTTCTGAACCAAAATTAGATTTTTACTGGTTCTTTTCAATAGAAGCATATGCTTAATCACTAATCCTTCATATCTGCTGACTCTTTCTTTTTCAACCATGTTTTCGGAAAAAGTGGATCTCCTAGACCTTAAGGTATCAATCCCTCTACAATCAGTTAAGCACTGGGGAAGAAAGTGCTTGAAATAGATTAGGTGAATGACCTTGCCCATCAGCAGCAGTCTTAGTCCTCAGAAATGTATGTACCATCATCTCTTCACTTATCGATACATTTGGCAGCAATGTTTTTATTAAATGGTATTTACTGAATCAGCACAGGAACAAAAGGATAACAGCTGTTCCCTGTTACACAGAGAAACTTGAAGAAAGCATGGTGGCTTTAAAATCTGTGAAGCAGTCTTTGGAAAAAGAGGTGGGTTTATGCCTGATCCTCTCTGTAGCCTGCTAGTCTTGTAACCAAATAGTAATAGCTCTGGAGTTTCTACTAATTGATCCAGCACCTTTTCATCCTAGTGGTACAGCCATGTCAAACTATGCCAAGTGTGCCCCTTGTATCTTAGGGTAGATAGATACCTTGTGAAATCAGGCTGCAACCCGAGATGAGTTCCAGTTCTTCTGCTCCTATTCTCAGCATTATTCAACATCTAGGATGCCAAGGAACAGCACGACAAAGGGGAGTGACAGTGAGCTCTCCTGTTTTCTTAGAGAGACTATTTCATAGAATCATAGAATGGTTTGTGTTGGAAGGGAACTTAAAGGTCCAGTTCCAACCCCCCTTGCCATGGGCAGGGACATCTTCCACTAGACCAGGTTGGTCAAGGCCCAGTCCTTCAAAGTTTTGTATGTAACTTGCAGCTACAATTCAGCATAGCCACAGCTTTCTTCTATGACCATATTTGTTTCGAAGTTGAAAGTTAATGGTGGTTAGTTGTTGACATCTACCAGCAGCATATCTATACTGTGTAGTTTTGCAGGGATTTATTAACAAAGGATTTTATTTATAATGCTTTTTTCTCGCTGTTGTAGCTTTTCACATACACACTTTGAAAAAACAGGGTTTTTTTCTTTCCTAAGGGATGACTAGTATGTAGCCAGCTACCAGAGGGGTTTAATCTGCAAAAAGCAATTCCCTTAAATATACTAAAATTGAAGAGAGAATATTAACTCTCTTCTTGTTACCTGAGCCTGCAGATAGTCATGTTAGCTATGTGTACGTAACAACTACATTGCATTGCACAAATGCCACCTTTTCACTGTTGTCTCACCAGAGTCTCAAACCACCTAGAAAAGCAGAAGATAAAATCATGATGCTTGACTTCAATTGACAATTTGTATTGTCACTATGTACTGTTGCCAGTAGCCCACAGCCATGTTTCTCATCTTTCTGGTAATAACAGAAAAAAGATTTAAGACTAAGATTAGCTAGAGAGATAAGAACTGAGGAGAGGCAGCAGGAGACTCTAGTAATGACATAGGAGCAGAGAAGAAAGTGAGAGTTACTGCTTTGGCTCAAACACGGTGCCTGTTGTGAAGGAGAATTAGCATCCCTAAGTTAACCTTACCTCCCTTTGCGAGACACCTGTTGGGGCCTTTTTTTCCCTCTTCCTGTCTTTTTCCTGCCAACACAAATCTCTGATGCAAACTAAAAACACACACTGTGGGAAAGGCATGAGGTTGCCCATAGGGCCAATACTGTTGTTTTGTGATGTGCACATAGGACACATAAATACTTGCTTTTGCTTAGGCAGGCTTGCAGGAGAATGGATTTCAGCTAAAAAAGTATTTTAGCTGAAAAAAAACAGTTCTTCATCCTGTTTTTCTTTGTTCATCTTATTCCTCGTCATTTTTTCTATTTCTGCTTTTCTAACTTAGTCAAATTTCTAATTCCTTCACTGATTTTAGTGTTTTGCTCTGTATGTTTGCAGTTTAAAACACAAGAGCAAGTATTCTGTTACATAGGGTCCTTGGGGTATGTTAATATACCAGCCTTTCTTTCTTTTAATCTGGGGTCTGAACCTCCGAAGTGTTTACATTTGTAGTTTCAGCAAAGTGTCCAATGTGCTTTTGTCTAGTGTTTAAAGCCACTCCACTCCAGCATGGTGAGTGGTGTCTGCTGAGGCGTAACTGATCCTGCAAGATCAAGTGATGCTGTGACCAGGAGACAGATATGGCTGGTAGAGAGTTACCAAGGCATCTCTTTAAAAGACATCAATGGCTACATGAGGCAGTAGACAGCCTCCTTGCTTTCACATAGTTCAACTTGTAGGAACTTACTTCATTAAGGCCAGGTCTATTCACTATACTGAATTTCTTAGGGAGTTACAGCTTTGCTTCAGAGGATTTGGTTTTTGCATTCCATAGTTTCAGAAAGTCAGACAGAACACCATTTTATAGGTCCTGTGTAGGCACGTTACTGCTTTAAACACCTGTGTCTCAGTTAAAAAAATGCTAACAGACCGAGAATTACAGTTAGTGGCACAAAGTCTGAAACTACAAAATATCCTGCTTCTTGCAGGAAACAGATTAATTTTTTATTTAGGAAATGAATAAATGCTCATATTTTCATTATATATAATATATATATTTATTTGAATACAAAATAAACTTCTAAAAATATGTTGTCCTTTTTATTATAATTGAAGCTGACCACCCCAGTCAGAAAAAGAACCAGAATCGTGTCTCATCTGTTCTATTCAGCAGTAAGTGGCTAGCTATAAATCATAGTCATCATGACAAAGACCAGCTATCATTAATCAATATAAAGTCAAAATTATATACAAAGGGGGGGAAAAAAGGAATTTTACCTTCCTTTCCCCTTTCTCTGCAGCTCATGCAGGGGAAGAAGTATGACATTCTCTTTTAAGTACTGTGTTATAAAATACCATAATTTTCAATAGTCATCTATTCTTTGCATTTTCAGCTTTATTTTCTACACTTTTCTCTCAAAGGATAATTTGGTAGCTTGTTTTCACACCAGTGCTACGTTCAATGCCTTCTATACAAAAGCAGTGGGTGCTGTCAAACGTAAAGGGTTGGTATATGTGTAATTTCTTGATTTCTCACAGATGGCAAAATCTTCTGTTGAAAATTTTCAAACTCATTTATTCACCTCCTTATCCTGATTGCTTTAGAAATTGCAGTGAAGCTACTGATTTGGAAGAATAAAAAATTATATCTGTTTAAAAATGATTAGGTTTTAAGGTTAATTTTAAATGCCCATCTTTGAAAATTCTGAATTGCATTATTACTCTTCAGGCCTCAAATTAAGCCAGTGAATCTCACTGAAACAATCCTTAATAACCCATTAATCCAGACTCTACTGTTATTTGATTTATTGTTACTCTTTTAAAAAGCAACAATGGAAATGTGACAGTATCAAGCTGCAAGTATCTGATGAACTCTGAATAGATTTAGCAGCTCTGTAGATCCATCTCTCTCACACACACATGTGCACACACACACAACCAAACAAAAACTGAAAATTCCTGACAAAGATGCTTCTGTGATGTCAATTATGTGAAGATTTCAAGGAAAAAATTGAGGACAGGATCTATCTATGTACAGCGATGAATATGCTAAGAAGATTGACCCAAAGTAAAGTAAATACACTTCTCTCAGTTGGCCTTCATGGTAAGTTAAGGCGTTGAAAATCCTTAGCTGAGGAGAATAGAAATCGCTAGTTAAAACTTAATAGAGTGGGAAGTGGAGGAGAGATTACTCAAGATATTGTAGACGTTGTCATGTTCAGAGAACAGAAAGAAGCATGTTTTTTTCAGTTAAGGGAACCTGTCTTTTGTATGTTGCATTTGAACAAGCTAAGCAGAGTATTCAGAAGCAGTATGCCTGAAACAGTAGTACTTAAGTATTTCAGGCAGTATGCCTGAAACAGTAGTACTTAAGTATTTCAGGCAGAATGCCTGAAACAGCAGAAGTGACTGAAATTGCTAAAGAGAACCTTGGAGGGCTTTTGTGCTCTTGAAGATGCTGTGTGGAGGGGTCTCCCCACAGTTTACGGTCTGTGTTTGAATCCCAGGTGGCACTGCATTCCCTGCAAATAACCTGTGTAAAATGTCTCAGGTCTTTGTTATTATATTTAGGTCTTCCTGCCAAAGCTGCTGGGAAAACTCATGGTACATAACATTGCCATGGGTTTTGTGTGCAACAGCTGGGTCACAGGCTCTGTGTCAGTGAAACAGAGAATTTGGGCGCCTGTGGTGTGCCTGAGAAGCTAGAGCCACACAGAACCTGAGTGCAGCTCAAACACATAGAAACATATAGACCAGAACATGGTCCGATGAGTAGCCAGAGGAAATGACCCTGCCCCAGACAGTGGGGGAATGTATTCAGAAATCCATGGGGATATGCCATTAATGTTGCTGGGAGCAGTCATCTCACATCAGACAAAATGAGACAGACAAGACATATACTAAATCATATTTCAGAGTCAATTTTTCTCATACATTAAGAAAACAATCTATAAAATCATTGGCTAAAGCATTTTTAAAAGCTTTAACTAAAAACCACATTAGCCTGCCTGCTAACAACAGTTCTTGTTAGATGTAAGTATTCTGAAGTACGATGTCTCCTGGACCACATGAAGGTAAATTTGCATGAGTCATTTGCTGTGTATCTGGCCAGTGGGAGTAGGTTTCATCATGCTGATGTAGATATCTAATATGTAGGATGCAGGCATTTACATCTGAGCCAATCATCGAGTCTCTCTTTTTAGTCAACAAGGGAACAGGCACTCCCAGCCTATGATTCATCTCATCTAAAATAGGTCAGATGAATTGCAGCCTCAAAGCGTCTGTTTTTCCTCATTGACTGTAGCGGCAGTATAGGGTGAGTCGCTGAGCTGTCGATGTGTACTTCAGAACTGTGGTGGATTGAAACCCTCATCACGAGATGAATCATGAGACTTCTGTGTGATTGTTCTTTGTTATATTTGTTTGTGCTTTCATATAGTATTGTTTAACCACAGGAGTGTAAAGTGCCACTGCATTAAACCTATAACTGCTACCCATATCATCTAACTTAGATTATGAAAGCACTGGTAGTAGTATTCTTGCTATGATTAATTTGACCTCACAGATACACACTATAAAGTGTTGAATAGTACTCCTCTTTTCTAACAGCTCAGCTCATTGCTCCCTGCACAGCAAGTCTGATTTACTGTGGTGAAGTACACCTTTATGCTTCCTGATTAGCATGAAATTTTGGGCAAGACAAACATATCAATTTAAATGGGGCAAAAAAAAGGCTGCTCTTTACTTCTATGTTTCTGAACTCTCCAGATTAAATTAAATAAAAAAGTAATGGGAGAGCTATTGTATTTCAGAAGAGCGCTGTTCTGATAGTAAGGAACTAAAGAGGTGAATGGAAGCATATTGGACAGTCTGACACCAGAGTAAGAATTGCCATGTTGTACAAAGCAGTGACTGACAGCGGAGCTCTAGTAATACAGAAAATTTTCAGAAGATACACACTGAAAATTTTCCAAAGCTGTTGCTTTAACCATAAAGTCACATAAATAGTTTGGTACTAGGCCTACTGGCTATGAATTATGAATGAACTTTGCTAATTGCCACAGAATTCTGATTGCCCAACCATTGATTACCTGCTGTCATTTGATAGTGTTTGGAGAGGATTGCTAAATATAATAAAGCATCCTGTGTAGGCTTTGGAAATTATGATAAAAAGTTGACAGAATAACATTAAGAATTCTGGAATGTATTCTCATGAGCTTAAAGGGGTAACTAAGCCTGAACAAAAGTACTTGAGGAATGACAAACTACTGACAATTATAAGGACCTGTTCTTTCGTGCAAATTCTTCACCTTCAGCCTGATTAAAGGTCTTCAAGCACAACAGAAGAGACCTCGAAAATTGCCAGGATTATTATTCAGTAATGCCGTGGTGAAGCTAGTGAATATTTTAGACACTTCCTGAGTGTCCTTGCTGTCAATTTGTAGTGATGTTCCACCTCTTCAAGGTACCAAAGGGTGGTGTTTAGGCAGCACGTTTATTTTCCCTAGTAACTGGCATCCTAATGCAGTGAAGATCTCCAGAATTAACAGGAATGAGGCACAGAAAAGAATTCAAGATTAGAAACCTTAAAATAAAAAAAAAATAAAATAAAAAAGTGATCACCATATTTTGACTTTAGGAGCAACCCAACACGATTTAAGAATAGTTGTCAGAGTAAAGAAATACTGTGTTTCAGAGTAATTACTGTTTGAACCTAAACAATTATTTCACAGCATTGTAGCTGCTATTAACTGCCTAATAGTCTCTTGAATCAGGAGATAATATATTTATTTTAAGGACTGCAGACCAACTGACTCATAGACTAGCGCAAGAGAGGAAGGTTAGACACTGGCAGATATACAAGGGTTTTCACATTTTGCAATATAAATCATGTACAGAAGTTCTTTTTCAAGAGGTACTCTGCTATTAAGTGGGACATATTTAGCATGCTAAAATAATATGCTACATTTTTCCTAATAGTTTTCAGCCTGACTAAACTGAAACAAACCCTGCACACAATCTAGCAGACTGAAACCCCACACTGGACAACATTCACAGAGTGCTGGAGCCTGGTCTACCCAATTTTAACAGCAATGTTTAATTAAAGAGCACCAAGTTCAGACCAGCCAGGATTCTGTCTGTGGATTCATAATTTGCTTTCAAATTGTGAAAGCTGAATTGCAAAGTGTTGGAAATAACATTTGCTTTACAGAACATCCAGCAAATCAAACAGGTCAGTTTGTGTTGTGCATTACTAGATATTTGAAAAAGACCCAGCAAGTGAAAACACTATATAAGAGAACAAAGTGATAACTAAGCGAGATGACCTTTTTTTCAACTGCATGATGTTATAGGGCTATGTATACATGATTCAACCTTGTTTAGTGTATGGTAATGTTCCACTTGTATCACAGATGGTATCTTGCTAGTTCTATGTTTTAGTGATTCCTCTTTCATAGGGCATGTATAGTAACCTCCTGCTTGTTTCTTACTAGCAATGCAAATGAAACTTCATTCAAATGAAAATACCAAGAATACTTGAAGTTTTTTTTCTGAAAGTCATACTGTTCTTTTGATGAGTGCGCTTGATAAAGTGTTCCACCCACCCAGAGCCCCCTGCCTTCTGTGTGCTTTGCTGACAACATGACCCACCATACTGAAACAGTATTATTTCCTGAAAGGCTGTAGGCAAACGTAATGATGAGAAGACAAAAAAGAATGTTAAACAGAATGAGCAAAAAATTGTGCATAAGGAAATCAGAAAAAAAAAATTGTAAAAAGAATATGTGGTTAGAATTCGATATAATAAAGAGGTAAATATGTGCATGTTCCTTTTAAAGTGTATGCATCATAGAATACAGAGGAATAATTCTACCCACATCATTACTCAGATTTCCCACCAATTTCTGTGGGATATGAACGTGGGAGATGAAGATAGATTTCAATGACATTAGCATGAGTTTAATGCTAGTATAATGAAGTTCATATTTTGAAAAATGTTTGAGAGTAGGCAAAACAATCCTTTTCAGAAGTTGTGACTCAAAATATCTTTGCTTAAAGGAAAGACAAATCAGAAATAAAAGGCAGGTGTATTTTATTTACATAAAACTTAATTTTTTAACATAATTCGAGGGATTTTTTTAAGATATATCTATATAAATACACACACACATTCTTTTCATCAACTTGCACATTCCATAAGTATGTAAGAAAATGGTATTTAAGAACAATTCCTTGGCAATGATGTTTGCAAGCAAAGCTAGTTAGATTTGGAATCAAAGGAGGGCTGGGGACAAGAAAATGAGCCTAGCAGAGGATACTCAAACGTATGACAATATTCTCATTTACTTCAACAGGGATGGATTCCCTGCTGTATGCTTTCTTCCACTGCAACTTTGAAGTCTTCCTCATTAGCAGTAACATCACTTCTTTGAGCAAGCATTTGCTTTAGTTTTAGCTGGACCTCACCTTGAGTGAGTACTTGTGTGCTGATAATTTTCAGTTTTTTAACCTGTCCTAAAGCAACTGTTTGTTCAAGTCTCCCCTTAAAAGTTATCAATGGAAGTAAATACAGTCTATTTCATGAGTTCATACTTCATACACTCATGTTTATACATTTTTAGTCTGCTCAAAATCTTCTGTTTTGTACCAGCTGTTATATTTTGCTCCTGAAAAAGCGTCAGCTGGTAATAAACAGCTTTGGCCCTGAACACATGCCTCATTTTCATTCTGTAATTTTATCCCATGAAGTGCTTTATTCTGTATTCTCTCTTCTGTGAGCAATATCCCACAAGTCATTGCCAAATTGAGCAAGCTACAGGCTTAACTGTGACAAGAGTAAGAAGACTGCTTACTGTTAACAGATATGGTAGGTGAATAATAAATCAAAACAAGAATGTGGGCAACAGCATTCATGTATTTTAGCATTGTGGGTGAATTTGGAAGTGTGGAAAATCAGAATGTTCTTGGGATATTCTGCTTTTTCTTAACCCCCAACCACTTCTAGTCACCAAGTAATCTAGTATTGACAAACAACAATTTAGTGCCCATTTTTGCCTGTGAGACTATTTACTAAACACCCATGCCAGACTTTTCAACCAGAATATGAATTTATCATTTGTATTGCAACTCTCGTCACTTTAGAAGTAATTAATCAAGATCTAGAGTCTGGTCCATGCCCTAGGGAAATGTTTAGACCTGTCCTTAATTCTTTTAGATTGATTAATGTAGTTAAAGCTAATTATGTTGCCTTCTGAATCAGATTTCTCAAGCAGTACAATATTTTCATGGAATATAGTTTAGTTTAGGACCAGAGCATATGGGGTGATGCACAGAATTTTCAGGTGGGGTGATGAAATTTCTAAGCAACACAAAGTAGGGACCAGTGTGTCCTCTGTGGCACTGACCTTCTACAGGTATAGCTGGAGAGAGGAAAAGACAGTCAGAACTTACATGAACTGGCACCGAAAAAAATCCCAGTCTAATTTAGAGTATTTGAATAACTATGCATATGACATTAGTTTCAGAGGCTTTATCTATTATGGTCGGCTGTTGAAGCTTCTTCAGAATAAATCATCCTGATGCTTTGTGCTGTACGACATACGAGTTTGCACCAACTTGTACTAATAACTGGGAAGTGTGAGTTTAGTGTTTAGCTAACTGCAAGTCTTGGGAGACAATGCAGGCTTTAGAAATAAAAATCTAAGGTAAATGATTTGATAGTCTTGTTAGAAAATCATTGTGACATTATTATTGAGAAGATTAAAAATTGTGTTTGTTGCATCATACTAGTTTTCCATATTAGGTTTCCAACCTAAACAATTCTGATCCTATGATATTTTATTTAATGCACTGATATTCTTTTGCACTCTGTTGAAATGGTTCTTGCTAAAGAGTATACTTCTTAAATCTGAAAACCATCTTCTTTATTAGTTGCCATCAGTCATACTCTTTTTAGAATCTTATTTTTCCTTGATAGCCAGATCTCCTGTTAGCTTTCTGATCATCACTTCAGTAAGTGCTGTGGAGGGATCTTTCTTGGTACACCTCGACATCATCTCTTCCCTTTTTTATTTGCACATACAGCTTCAACTGCTGTCTCCGTGCTTGCAACTCACAAACCTGCTTCACTAATCCAGACCTTCTCTTTCCCATCACACCAAGGTCTCTGCCTCTCTGATGATCCCTTGTGAATGATACTGGATATATCTCTACCAGCAGGTAGTGTGGAGTAGAGAAAGCAAATAGCAGTTGAAGCACTGCATGGAGCAAAAACACAGGTGCAGTGTTTGAATGCAGGGTTAGGGTTAGTTCCATCTGAAAGTTCATGAGTTCCAAGACTGCAATGCGATGCGAACTACACCCCTAAGTGGAAACATACTTCTGAAAGAAACACTGCCTACTGTCTTCCATGCTTCCTCTCATACTTAGAGCTATCTTTCAGCAGATGCCTATAAAAAAGCATGATAATTATTTGGGTGTTAATCTACTATGACACAACCTACTGTGCTGACCAGTTGCCTGCCTCTTTCAATTGAATTTTAGATTTTCTGAGGTGTCATCTTCTGTTTTCCTAACACTGTGCAGCTGGATAGTAGCTATTTTCTTATAAATGCAAATGTGTGATTATGTTTTTATTCCTGTTACAGCTCATCTACTGTCATCTCTTTTCTATTTCCAGAAAACTTCTCATGGCTTTGTTGTATAAGACATCTGGTCAGTATAGCTCAGCTATAAGCCAAGAATTGTAAGAACTGTTTCAATTAGCATAATCTCCCAGTCACAAACAGTACAATCTTTGTCGTCGGAAAGGAGAATTATATAAGGTTGCTTCTAGCCATTGTAATCATTTTGGAGTTGTGTGGTTGGGGGGAGGTGTTTATTTCTTCTTTGTGCAGTTAAAGCACAGCATTAAAATGCCTCCAGTATTGTTTTATCATTTAGTACTACGCATTCGTTTCATCACTAGAATACAGACCTATGCTTAGTAGAGTGGTATAACTGGCCAGTAGTGGCTCTGGTGGCTATGAAAAAGATGCTAGGAGATCCGAAAATGACCACATCATCAAGACAACAGCATCGCCAGGTTCAACTGTACCAGCTGAAAAGCTGCAAGGTAGTGTTAAATGACACAGGAGCAGAAAACCCTCTGTTCAAGCTCTATCACCCTGAAGACTGACCAGGATATGTATTGCTCAGTTCACTCCTGCCCCTAAGTCAGCATGTCCCTTGCTTGACTAGGCTAGCCTCCATGAGACTGGCCACTACTTCTTGTGCCCCTGTGTCCCCAGCCATAAAGGATTGTTGGGCATTTCATGTGTTGGGTTTGTTGGCTTTTTGTTTTGGTTTGGGATTTTTTGGTTGCATTGTAGTAACTGTAAATTAGGAACTAGTGTTAAAAGGAAAAATATGAGAGTGAGGGTATGGGCGCTGTTTAACTGGACCAGATTCCCACCCACTGCACAATATGGCTAGTCACTTAAGCTTAAGCCCCCTAGACTGCTCATTAGAGACACTTAAATATTTCCCTTTACAATACACAGGTACTTAAGGAAAATTCAGGCCACCAGAAATAGTATTTTGTGTATTTCTGTGGGTTGTATGGGTTTCGTGTGGCAGATCAGGTCTTTGGAAACCTAGGCAATTTATAAGAAGAAAAAATCAAGTATTTTTCTTAAGTGCTGTCATCATGAGGGTGCTTACATAAGGACTCGGCTTCATTCTTTCAGACTTTCTGAAAGTAAGCCCCATAAAGTTCCTGTGCTACTTTCTCTAATGCAGAAAGTAAGAAATAATTTAGGTCTGCTAATATGGATTAGCAGCTTTGAGCTGGTAGCTTTGTTCCAAAGAATGTTTGCAACTATGACTGAACCACTCTGTGTGTGTCTGTTGTACACGTACATGCATGGCTTGGCCATACTTTGGGATTTGGATCTCTGAACAGCAGCGTTGTTGCTCACTGCAGCTGGTATAGCACAAGGTTAATATAGTATCTGTTAGTAAAGTGGATTTGAAATTTAAAATGACCATCATTGTGCCCCTTTTAATCACTTATTAGTCACTGTTTATACTGATCTGTATTCCTTTCTTTTTCCCCACTCAGATGTTGCAAGAGCAATTGAGCTACTGGAGAAACTGCAAGAATCTGGAGAAGTACCAGTACACAAGCTACAGTCTCTAAAGAAGGTGCTGCAGAGTGAGTTTTGTACAGCTATCAGAGAGGTATGAAATTGAGACTTTTAGTTATTTCCCAGAATAACATCCTTCTCCTGAAAAGATTATTTGCCTTTCAGTGCTGGAGAAGCAGGAGTACCTTATATAAAGGATGATGGATGTGAGATGTGTCTGTAGTTGCCTGCTACCACGCAGAATGCTGAAGTTACTGAAAAGCAGACACAGAACAGTTGCAAGGCATCAAGCCTGAGGCAATTAGTCTTGCTAAGGGGAAAGGGTGTGTCCTGGGTTCAGCTACAGCAGTCATTTTTTCTCCTTCTTAGTAGCTGGTGCAGTGCTGTGTTTTTGACTTTCAGTCTGGGAACAATGCTGATAACACCGATGTTTTTAGTTGTTGCTAAGTAATGTTTACTCTGACCAAGGACTTTCTCAGTCTCATGCTTTGCCAGAGAGGAGGGGAAGCCAGGAGGAAGCAGAGACAGGACACCTGACCCAAACTGGCCAAAGGGGTATTCCATACCACAGCACGTCATGCCCAGTATATAAACTGGGGGGAGTTACCCGGAAGGCCCAGATCGCTGCTCGGGTCGGGCTGGGTATCGGTCGGCGGGCGGTGAGCGGTTGTGTCCTTTTCCCTTGTTATTCCTCTTATCATTATTATTGGTAGCAGTAGTGGTTTGTATTATACCTTAGTTACTGGAGAGCTGTTATCTCAACTCGTGGGAGTTACATTCCTTCGATTCTCCTCCCCATCCCTCCGGGAGCGGGGGGAGGAAGGAAAAGGGGGGGAGTGAGCGAGCGGCTGCGTGGTTCCAAGTTGCCGGCTGGGCTTGAACCACGACAGGGTGATTAATTAGTACTTCAGTATTCTGCTCATGCTGTTTAAGAGTCTGTGCTAACCTGTACAACACTGTGCTGGCATACGGGGACATGCCAAGTTGTGTCAGTGCATGCTTAAATGCCTGTTCTGTGAGTTCAGGTGTGCAGTAGGGATGTGCTGATGAAATCAGGATGCTATGAGAGACAAACAGTGCAAGCACTGAAGTTAACTGCAGCTGACAGGGATCTTGCCGTTGAAGTCAGTGGTCAGGTCCCTGTGGGCTTTGCTCCACGTGACAGAAGTCCTTGTCAGACTGCTGAGAACTGTGATCATTATGCTGCCAGCTGTGGTGAGAGCCTTCCTAAGCTCTGCCCAACAGTAGCTAAATTATGATTGTTTTCTTCTAGAGCTAGAGAAGAAGCACCCCACTTCCTAGATGCATGCAAGCAGTATCTTTAAAGCAGTTAAATTATAAACACTTCTGTTAGAAGTTTCTTAGACAGAAACCATGAGTTAATACAATATTGTGTCAGACTTCTTACCTACTATACTGAGCGCTGTTAGCCTGAAGACAGAAGCAGCTCTAAATGCCCTAATGAAAGCAACATTTTTGCAGCAGAAAATCTGTAAGAACTTCTGTTTCAGTTCATCTGTGTGCTGCCTGGAACTAATCTGCCTTCACTGAAATCAATGGGGAATCTAATGTTCCCTCAATGGTAGCAGAATTGGACTCCTGATAACTAGGCAACAGTAGTGCATTGATTGAGTGGACTGCTGGGTGGCTGGAAGGGAGAAAGAGGCAAACAGATATTAGTTAATAAGCAAAATGCAACAGACTCTGTTTTGTGGAATATATTCTTCAGTGTGAGAAACAGAAGCTTCCACTTAATTAAATGGCAGTTTTCAAAGATTTTTAAAGGGAATAGTGTTCCGTGACAATAAATAATGGCACTATGTACCCTGAAAAGCTGATATTCTGGCTAGTCCTTTCATTTAACTGACTAACTGCTTCTTTAATTGACCACAGAGTATTGAAAAGTTGTGGGGTTGTGTTGCGTTTGGGTTTTATTTCAGATAGCAGAGACCGGTACTCAAATTGTTAAAAGCAACTAATAATCTTTGCAGCATCGTCAGAGAAATCTTCATCTCTAGAATATAGTCTTAGCAGTAGCAAACACAAAGCTTGTTGGAACAGGTACAGAGCCTAGGAAATAGGAAAATGGCTTAGACAAATGCACTCTCAGTTCAGTGAACTGAAAACAGATTTTGACAAAATCATCTCAGTGGTACGAAAGGTCTTTATAGAGTGTTGTGTAAAGACAACCTGCACGTGACAGACTATCTAATTACTGTTAGATTCTCACAACAAAATAATAGTCACTTTCAGAAGCCTGGAGCTAGTTGGTACACAAGAATGTGTAATGTGATGATGAATGAGCAGTTAGATCAGTTCTACCAAAAATAAAAATATTTTTTTTGTTTAAAATATTTAATACGTTGTATATATGTAATATAACCTATCTAATGTCACTATCGAAGAACAAAATTTCTGCGTCCCCAAAAATTGTTAATGCCATTCACAACTGTGTATGTAAGTCTTTTATTAGAAGAAACCTTCAAAAGCCTCAGTAACAAAACTTTTCATTTAGGAAGAGTGGGAGAATTGACATACATACATTGCTAGTACTTAGCATTGTTCAACATGTGGCTCCTCTTTTCAATTACATACATTAAGCCCTTGACAAACATTTAGACTGTAACTTTCTGTTTTTCCACCGGTTGAAGAGTTGTTGGAAAATTGCAAAAAAAAATTTCCTCAATTTTTTGAAAAAACTTACAAGAAAAGTATGGGATATTTTGGTCGCATTACATTCTTAGACATCTTCACACACTGCAGCAAGGGCGTGGAGGATGTCTGAGTTGGGTCATGCCATTTATCAGGGATGCCCTTCTTGTATGTCCCTCATATACACTGGAGTTTATGAAAGACTGATAGCTGCTTTATTGAACAGCACAAGTTTTTTCTGAGCATATTTGAGCTTGAGATAGCTGAGGCTAGACAGAAATTTCCATTGTTTATCTTCTCTGGCAAGTGTAAGACATGGGAGTATGGTGACTAGCTTTTAATTCCCTCTATTAGCACCTACATAGACTAGAGGAGAAAAGTTGTTGACCTTACAAGAGAAGGCACTACAGTCAGTTGGAAGTCACAAGAAGAGTAGGTGTTGTTTGGAACGCAAGTGCCTTGCTGGAGAGTGCAATGAAGCAGACTGGGTGTGAGCAGTAGATAGGAGTAATCGAAATGGGATGAGGAGCAGTGGCTGGCAGGCTTTTTATTAGTATGAAAATTCTGGAAGAGGCTGCTTATTATCTGTATGCAGAGATGCAGAGAGCCTCACTTTCTTTCATAAAAAAATCTAGTAAAGAGGTTAAAGCTGACTCCTGTAGTCCTATAAAATCTGTAATAGAGGAGCTTTGGAAAACAGCAAGGTTTTTTCTGGTTTAAGAAATTATGGACAATTAACTATCCAGTGAGTTTGTTAAAATATGTCCCAGAGAAACTCAGTTTTAGGGGAAAGGATCAAAGATGAAATATAATCCACACACTATCAGTTGAATGTGACTTGTCCTTACTACAAATAGGAATTCTTTAACTCCATAAACAGGAGGTCGCTTTTATGATCAATTAGCCTTTCAAAGTATGACATACATTATTAGATTACATATATTTCAATCTAATATGTAGGAATCTATTAAATTGCTATAATGAACTATATTTGTGGGAACTTATTTAGTAAATCACCCATCAGTTCAAATCCCCACACTAATATCCTATAGAAATAAAATCTTTTTAAAGTGACTGAGTGAATGAAATTTGAATAGAAGTACTTTGGCATTTTTTCTAGGATACTGTCAGGAAATGGTGATTAATGGTTCTCACTTAGCTAAATATAAGTACCACCAATTGAAATATTCTGTCTGGCACTAGGCAAGAATACGTATTAGCTCTGAAAATAAGGGAAATAATTGAAGTATGTAATGGCCTCAGTACTTCCTTTTCACCTGAAGACCCCTAGACCAGAAAACCAGTTAACCGAAGTCTGGTCACATTAAAATTGAGTTTTGAAAAAAAGATTTAATTGTGTTTTAAAATTACTTGGTTTAAAAGCTCCCTAGCTACATGAAAATTAATTAGCTTTCTATAGCCTTGTCACTTGGCAAGAGGTGCATGAATTTTGTCCTTTATACCATTAAACCTTTATCCTTCCACGTGTTTGTTGTTTATTCAAAGCTGTTGCAGTGATACAGTCTTCTGATTCCCAGGGGTTTACTTGAAGAGGTGAAGGGTAAGGCTGTAAAAGTGAATGCATAATTGCATGACTGAGAAGGTGTATTCACACGCAACATAAAACTGGGAAACCTGACTGATAAAGTTACTTTAATTGCTGTAAGTCAATAAGAATGATGTTATGAGAACTGTAAGATGAGGTGAACTGCTCTGGCAAGAAACCTTAAAGAGCTGTAGGCGCAAAAGACAGAATAAACAGTTGAGCAAAACACAGTGAATCATCAACAAGAAAATGTGGCATGCTTTATCAGATTATGGGAATTTCATTTACTGTTAACATCTGGTAATTGGTACAGAAACACCAGGAGAGTAATGATAAAGCTTGATAAACCCATTTATCTCCTGTTGAACAGAAGTTTTCTTTCAGGTTGATTCTCAAGTTTCTATTTCTGTATGGTAAATGTGTAAAATTCAGGTGTATCATGCTTTCCTCCCAGCCTTCCTTTACTACTCCATTTTCCATTTTGAGATTAAATCTAGTGTTTTTCTTTGTGAATATTATTTAAAAGAAAGTCTGACTGGTAAATACTTATGGGGAGCCATTAATCAATACCAAAAGTAATCAGATCAGGAATTCCTTATAAAAATGTGGTGTGCTGATCAGACACACAAAACATAACCATTATTTCATTCTGTTATCTTATGACTTCCAGCAGAATACTAAGTCATCACAGAAGAGCACTTTAGCAGGACTAGGTCAGTGACAACCATTTCATAAAAGGAGGAGCAGTCAACACAAAATATTCTGCTGTTGTGTTCTGTATAAAATTAGTTTGTGAAACAGCATGTTGCCATTGAAAATATGTTCCGTTTCTACTTCAGTAGTTTAAAGCTTTTAAATATACTATAAAATTATCTTGTGGATGGAGCATCCTAGATATTCAAAGAGCACTGACCCATTTCTGATGAGGTCTGGATGACGCCATTTACTTTAGAGATACATTTGATTATATTATAGAATATTAAAAACATAGTTTCACTGTATGCTATGTAGGGTAGTTCAACAAGCCTAGGTGATATATGAGAATTATTTCCCTTAATCAGTAGTTTTAATTTTCATGCCATAGCAATCTGAATACCTGAAATCCCAGTGCTGCTCACATGTAATGTATTATTATCTTGTCATTTCCTCAAGCTGCCTATCTGTGCTTTTCATTATTAACCCTGATATATGTCTTTGCAAATATTAGGGAACCAGAAGGCTACTGGGTGGTGAAAGCTGAGTCTGGTGATACTGCACTCATTACTGTGTGTGACAGCATGAGGTGCGCTGGAACACTTAGCTCTTCACTTCAGCTATCCCAGTATAGCAGTGTGCTTTTAAAGGGCTGTACTAAATATAACAGTCTGGGTATTAGCTGGACTCAGGCAAAACTTCTCATTAACTCCTTTATTAAAATTACTCATTTAGTATTTTAATGTAGGCTTCATTTAAAGTCCTGGTTTTGTGGTGTTTTGAGAATCTCAAGATTTGTTTGTTTGGTTTGCAGTACCATGCTGTTCCTCCACCTCCCAGACCTAGCCTCTGAGAGCAGAGTTCCATTGTTTTCTGCCTGATGAGTCCCATTCTCTGTAAAAATAGAAGTTCACCAGGCCAAATTCTCTTGGTTGGCACTATGGGCAGCCACAGAGTTCAAATCTTGCCCTGAATTACTCTTTCTTTTCACTGGGAAATGAATATTTGTTACAGGAGGAGAAACACAATTCCCTTTAGTGTCCCATCTCCACATGGTGAGCCCAGCTTTTGAAGTTTTTAAATTATAAGATAAGATGAAACTTTGGGGAAAAAAAAAGTATATGTATTGAGAAGACTTACTGCTATAATTCACAGCACAGCACTGTGATTAAGGCTCAGTGGGAAGCCTGGCATCTAAAGTGCCCTACTGTCAAAGTTACCTATGCAAATGGAGGTGTTGATCAGAATTAAGCAAAAGTGGTATGTTGGACTTACTGATAAAGCAGTTAGTAAACAAAAGGGCAATAGGACAACTCATAAGAGTAAAATGAGCGAGCTTTGTCAACCCAGATTTGTAACTCAGGTCATAAAAGCAGTGTGGTTATATTAGCATGATGCTTCATTAGACTGGCTGGGAAGCAAAGTTCTTAGGCTAATCTGATACTTTGTTATACCTCATTCTGGTATTCCAGATAGCTTATTCAGAATTACTTCACCATTAATTTTGCAGTAGCAAATGCAAAATTGTGCAAATTGACCAAATTAATTCAGATTTTCACATGATTATGCACGGGTTGATTTGTACCTTTTCGTTAAGATTTGCATTCGTGGATGCTAATTGTAAAGTTTCAGCATTTTATCATTTTTTAGATATTGGGGTGGATTGTAATTGTCATAAACGAGTGAGCCACTCTCGTTTCAAAACGTAAATTTTATTGAATTGAGCAAACGGTAGCAGATAAAAAAAACAGCGCTGGGTGCACCGGGGAGTCCCTGCTCCACGCAAGACGCTCACCGGGCCCCTGGGAGGCGTCCCCTTATACCTCTCGATTTCGGCTTCAGCCAATCCTGTTCTCCCTTTTGCCCAGATATTTATGTGGCTCCTTTCCATTGGTTCCTTTTTGTTGCTGGGGTTTCATCATCGAGGAGTTTCGAGAAGCTTCGAGAAGTTTCTCTCATTAGGCTAACCACTCCCTCAACCTCCATTCCTTATATGGTTATAAGCTTTACAACATTCTGCAACAAGATACCGAGTCGAACCACTCAGCCCCCCTTCCTTTTCCTTCTCTAAAAGCGTTTATCCTACTTTAATAAAGCATACTTTTCATAATAGGACAATTGACTTTCCCTTTCCCTTCACAAAGAAAAAAGATGTTTCACAAACAACAGTTACAAAGAGTTTCTTAAAGTATAACAAGCAACACTACCCCTTAAACCTTTTGATGAACAAACCTCACTTATCACAGTAATGTCGGCTGAACCACTCTAGTTTACCTTAATTCTGGGGCTGTAGCATTTGCAAGAATCTTTTGCTGTGTTTTTCCATTCCTTTTCCATTACCATTCTCCCATCAATGAGAAGTCACATAAAATGATGATAAAAATTTCCACTAAATGAGTACCTCCATCACTGTTCAGAAAGGGCATTATTTGGCTTCATTCAAAGATAATGGTATGGCAAAGTAGTAATGTTTCCATGTTTTACAGAGTTTGCTTTCCTTTTTCTGGTTACAGGTACTGTATGTATAATGATGAGTTGACAGAAGGATTTGTAATGTATGTAAATTAGTGCAGAAAAAAATTTTCTAAAGATAGGCTTCCTGCTTTTTGACTTGCCACTGTGCTGCAGTAGGCATTGAGAAAGTTCATCAGAAAATCTTGTTAGCAGTAAACACAGAAAATAGATTTTTTTAAATAAAAAATTACAGTACTGTGTTAAAATACATGCTGGTTCTTAGGGTGAATGTAACCAGGAATTACACACGGTTTGAAAAACAGTGAAGTTTCATTTACCACTTTACCGTAAGTGACTGAAGCATTACTCTGTTGCTTGCATGCACTGGATGACATGAATGAGAACTTTTAGAATGATTACCTTGTCACTCAGCAGATGGCCTTCATTAATGGCAATTATATGAACTTACCAAGCCACCCGAGCATTATCTGAGAGAAGGCATTATTAAGTCTCTGTGCAATTACTATGACGTCCATGACTTCACTGCAGGAGATCTAAACCAGCTGCTCTTGTCACTTTTTTTTTAGCTGCCTATAGCTAAATACATTGATTTCACACATGTAGTACCCCAGAATCCAGGGCCAGACTGCATCACTGGTCTTTGATCATGTTTTCCCCCATTGGTTTTGATTAAAGATCAATTTTCAGAGTTGGTTGATGGCTGTACATCTACTCAAATTTGTGCTGTGCTTGCGTAGTTGGGGCTTTCACAACAGATAAGTTATTCTAGTGCTGCAAAAACGCTGCAATTTATGGAATCAAAGCGATGACACATCTTGTTCATGTTACAGTTTGTCTGGATAGCAGTACTGTATTTACTAAAACTCTGATGTGTGGTGCTCAGGCAATATTCTTAGTTCTGCAGATGTCTGCAGTTGCATGTGCTGAACATGGATGGTGTGTCTCAACATCATTTTTGTTTTACTCACATTATCATTTTAGTCTATTGTTGCAGTATCATATTTGATTACATAAAACTCCTAAGAATAAACAAAAGAGCCTCTGCTACAGTTCATCTCAAGTCTGCTTCTTCCTTTTGAGTCAAATCAGCAGCAAGGTGAACTACTCAGGAATATTTATGCTGACAGGTTGTTGCAAGCCACTGCACCACTGTTTCTGCATTGATGGAGCCTCAGTATCCCCCTGCTTCCGCTTAACTGATGTCACTGATGAGACTCCTGAGAAATGCTGCTTAATCTCAACTTTTTAATTGTGTTGTTAGAAAAGAAAAGAAATTGTAAAACTGTCATAAAACTTCATTTTACCTACATTTTTTGTTGGTATTTAAAACAGGAAACATCAGCAGTTTTCTTCTGCCTCCTAGCTCGATAGGAACACCTGAGATAAACTTGCATGATGGGCTCAGGTTATCTCAGGTTTCATCCAGGTGCTGATTTTGGCAAGGTTTGCCAAATCTATTAAGAAGTTTGGAATATGGCTTTTGCATAGGTCAGCCCCAACAGCTTATACAGACTTACTGATAAAGTGGAAGAAATTACTGTTTATTAGTGCTTGGTGTATTTTTGAACTCAAAAGTAACTGTCAGTGAGATCTAACAGAGTTTTAAATTATAAGCTATGAATTCCAAGTGGTTTTATGGGAAATAACTAATCACACATGTTGCTATTGCTTTTGATCTCAGATATTGCTTCTTTAGTAAATATCCTAAAGGAACTTTGAAATACTTATAATTAAATTCTGCACCTTTGTTGTTTTCTGTACTGAGTGGTATTTTGTCCAAGAGACTTTTAGGACAGTATTTTGCAAAGGTTTAGTAACTGCAAAGAATACACTTTCTGAGTCATCTATAATGTTGTCTTCAAAGACACCAGATCATAGTTGCCATTGACTTAGAGCAGAGTAGAGAACAGTGTGTAAGGGACATGAAATAAGCTAAATGACCCAATCATATTTTCATTGCTCCTCATATAGGTAATTTTTATTTGCAACTAGAAGTCTATTTTTCCTTATTCTTAAAAAGGTGCCAAACAAATTCCTATTGACTTTACATTGTAAAAGTGGTGTTTCCAGGCATTGGAGGGAAGAAGAGGGTGCACACCGAGGTTTTGTGTGTCTTAACAGCAACACTAGGAGTGTTTTAACTGGCTCATCCAGTACATGCAGAGATGTGACAGCATGCATTTCCCGGTGCATCTGCTCTGTTCTTCTGCTCGCACAGAAGGGAGGAAAGAGATTCTGGCCCCAGCCTGTAACCCCTGTTGGGTTGTTTCTTGGACAGACACAGCCTTGTATGTCAAGAAGTCAGGGATCAGATTTTGGTTCAGCTTTCAGACAGCGGCACAGATACCGTCAGAGCAGAGTGAGCACCACCCTTTTCCACTCAAAAAAAAAAAAAAAAGAAAAAAAGCCAGAGCAAGTAATATTTTGGTATTTTAACTGGAGCCTTCGTAAAGTATTCCACCCTAAATTAAAATATTATACCCTTACGGTGATTATACTTAATTTATTTTTAACAGTATTTCAGGCTTGTGCTGTTGTTTTTTTTTCTTCCTGCTTAAGGATAGCTTAATTATGCATCCAAGATTCAAATCATTTTTTTCACTTTGGTAAAACTGACCTAGTTTCCTCCATAACTCCCACCCCACCCCCAAGAAAGGAAACTTTTAAATAAAATATCCTCTTTGAAAATGTAAAAGTCAACATTCATAATACTTCATCCACATGTTCTGAAATTAAAACTGTCTCATCTCCTCAGGTTGTTAAATGAGACTGGGTTTCATTTACATGTTTGAGCTTTTTAATGGGTTAGCTTCCCTGCTGCATGTGGCAACATCCATGCAGTGTTACCTCATGGAAGGGGATTGTTACGGCAATTGTGAAAATGATACAGATGTTAGGTTTTTAAAATAGACACCACCAATTTTCCCAATGCAAACATATAAGTGCTCACAGGCTAATGAAAACTTGTCATGTAAAAATATTCAGAATGCCAGGAACCTTGAATGACCATATTCTGTCAGATAAAAATAGCTCATTAATACGGACTGGTTGTCGCAAGGAAGCCTTTTCTGTGAGGTGTCCAAATTCAGTAGCTGCAGGAAATAACTTCTGTAATACAGACTTTTTGGTACCTTCAGTAAGCTCTGTAATATATCACATGCCTTCCTCTCAAAAGTACTTTTCAACCATTTCAACCTTCACCATACTGATGGGCTTCCATTGACTTGTCCTTTTGACACTGACAAAAAAAGACCTCTTGTCAGCTTGCTCTGAGGGACAGAATGAAGATGATGTGTAGTATACACTGTGAACATGGATGTGAGATAGCCTAATCCTGCTTCTGTCGAGATTAATCAAACACGTGGCATAGGCCTGTAGCAAAATGGGCCTTTATGACTCAATTCCTCAATCTTATATAAGAATAATAATAAGAATTATAGTTAAGAAGAGTAATTATTAAGTTTATTGTAACCTTCAAGTTTTGTGTGTATACATGAACACAGTGAACAGTGTTCACAGCCAGTGTTTTTCTAATGTTGTCAATGTCCCTCACAGGGACTGCAATTTAGAAAGGCAGTTTTCTCAAATTCTCTCTCTTTGGTCATCCTTCCCCATTTTTTTTTAATTAACTACCAAAGATAAAAGTAGCTATTAACACATTGAAAACACAATGTTAATGTTGGGGGTTTTTTGTTCAACTTGATAGACAAGAAAATCATCCTGCTTTCAACTTCCCCATGAAACTACTGCTTTCTGGACTATGGTTTATGACGATGCTTGGTACAGCATCTTAGCTAGAGGCTGTAGCTCAGGTGGAGAAAACTTGCTTTTATGATATAGCTGTGCTTTTTGAGCATGCTTATCACATGAGATAATTCAAAAAAGCAGGCAGGCACAAAACCAGAAATTCCACTTGATATTCAAAAGATGCAAAACTAAAAATACCATCACTCCAGCTTTTCTGTTTTCACTGAGCTACCACAGGTTTATGGCTGACTGAAAGCACTCCACTACATTGGTTTTGACCTTCAGTAAGAGGCAAAAATTCCTTATTAAAGAGGAAGGGTAGTCTGATCAGCTGCATACCTACACACTGCTTACATACACTTTTGGTTGTGTTTGACTTGTTTTGCTTCTTTTGTGTCCTCATCTGATTGGGTATCCTTTTAAACGGTCAATTAGATTGGCTTGTGAGTTATTTTACAGAAAAGCAAATACTGCTTGAAATCTCAATAAACCTATCATAAAGGGCTTACATATCCAAAGTGAGATAAAAACCTACAAATACTTCCAGTGGAGAAGAAAGAAAGATTACCAAAAGAGATTAAAAATACCTAATTACATCCAACAGTTGCAATTTTAAGTTGGACACATTTATCTGAGAAATAATCCATTTTTAATGGAAATGCTGTTAAACAGTTGATCAATTTCCAGACTAAGCTGGAGGCTTGAAATTCACAGACCTTCCTAAAGACTCTGTAGTTCAAGCAAAACTTATGATAGGTACAGAAATTAGCAGATGAGATTCCATGGTTTATGCTGTACAAGAGGTTAAGGGCAACCAGAGTCCTTCCTGGTCTTTGTGGCATTTAAAACATCCTAGTCCACTGATGTTGGTAGAAGTATGATCTGAACCAGGTGCTGACATACAGCTCTGGGGGTGTCTGTCCAGGCATATGAACCAATGCATTTCCCTCCACAGACAAAAATGTATTGCATTAAGAATGGAAAGTACATGAAAGAGATTGTGGGGAAGGAAATAATGCCAAATTGAATGTGAAGAAGTAAAAATGAGGAAAACAAAGTAGAGGGGGAAAAAAGACTCAACCTGTTTGTGCTGGGAAGAGGGGAGGAGAGAGGCCAGCAGCAATGCTGAGTAAAGCACATGCATGCAGACATGAGCTCTTTTCTCCATCGTAAAAGACCAATTGAGATACTCCTTTCTACTTGATATTTTTGAAGGGAGAAGTATTTACTTCATCCTTTCCAACATAAGAAGGCAATTAGGAAAACAGGGATTCAGCATAGTTGATGGCAGAAGCATCATACTGAGGTGTAAGTAAATAACAGTTCTCTTTTGCAGCTTAGCCTCAGTTCTGCAAGGATGCACACTTGCATACTGTTCCATTGACATGACTAAGCAGTAAAAGCAGTGAAACCAATTATGTCTTCCTTGTACTGGTTATTCTCACGCTAGCTTTCCCCTATGTACTGTCAGGCTTCTGTCTTCCCTTCCTTGAAAGACTTCTTCCAAATATAGATATACAACTCTCTTGTATGTTGAAGCAATAAAAACCATGGCAGACAAACTAAAGAAGCTAAACACAGATGATGCCAATGTATGTGTTAAACATCATTTATCAATCTCTTTGCAACTTGCTCCTTCATTCCACCCTTTAACCTGCTTACCTATGGCACTTAGGTTGTGACTTACATGGTATTTCATCAGGGGATGAAACGTTGAATACCTCTTATGAAGTTAATGGAACAGAATCTTTTAATTAAATGGTAGCTTCAAGAATTCAGCAGAAAAGATGCTGCATCATTCAGGTTGTAAACAGGATGCTGGTTGTAGCCACCTTTATAAGACAGGCTGCTAAGTGCACTGTTATTTCTGGACCTCCTCCTAAAGCTTCACATTGACTTTAATAGGCCAGCCCAGTACTTGCTGCTTTGTTATGAGTCTGTATGGAGTACTTTTTGTTAAGAAGCTAGCTCCTGAAGTACCTGTAAGGCAGCCCCCCTTCCCATGCTTCGGTAATGCTAAACCAGCTGCTTTGCCTCCCAGCTGAATGCATGGAGATGAGGACCATCGTCATCACAGTAATACCCACTGCATCTGACTCACTAGAGCTCCTGCTAGGAGAAGTAATAAAAGGTACATTTCTCTTTGTCAGCAAGAGCTGCCACACTGCAAGGAGGAATAATTTCCAAGTTCAGATTTTCTATTTGTAA
>NW_009938413.1:0-8549 GCF_000696875.1 Nestor notabilis | reverse complement strand
CTCTTTCCGTAGTTTTTGAGTACTTTGGGAGAATAACTTCAGATTACAGTGTCTGAGAAGACTACCTGCCGAAGCTGAAAAAGTCTGAGATCTGTATTCCTGCTTTCAGGAGTGTTTCTTGATGGGAGGATTTTATTCTCTGCACCACAGGAAGGAGGAAACAAAGCTGAATCCATCTAACTCCACAGTGCAAATGAGAGCTGTGTGAACAAACCTGTTGGTAGCATGCTTTTACTCAATGAACATTCAGTGAACAGACACCAACAATCTTGGTAGAAATCATTGAAATTACCTGAAACATTACCATTTACCTTCCAGCTGCAGCTTTGTGTCTTGAAACATTGACTTTTCACCTGTAATTTAATCTCCATAATTAGTGAATTATGGAAATTCTTTTCCCTAGGCACTAGACCATCACACTGTGTATAGAGTCTGTCAGCGAATACTACTACTAAACACCCATGAAGTCTTTTAGACACTCTAAAAAGAAATAGCTGTACATACAAAAATAGATATGCAGCTCCTTTTCAAACTAGTAACATAAGTAACCATCTAGATAACATCACCAGCTGGCTCTAGGTGGCCCTGCTTGATCAGGGATGTTGGACAAGACGATGTCCAGAGGTCCCTTCCAATGGCAACCAGCCTGTGATCCTGTGATATGTTAATTGTCTTTTCAACTCATTCATATTACACAGTGATGTCTTTTGAAATGATTCATCTGTCATAGTCAACAAAGATCACTGTTTCAAAAGATTTCTTCAGTAAATATTCTAAAGGATATTTCAAATACTTATAATTAAATTCTGCATCTTTGTCTTCTTTTGTACTGAGTGATATTTAGTCCAAATAAAGAAATCTACAGAAGTGCTTATAAGGACATCTGAAAAATAACATTGTTAGATCCAGGAGAACCACTATATGTTAGTTGTCTGTAACCAGATGTACAGACGACAGGAGGCACTGAAAGCAAAGATTTTATAAAACCATTTCAATGACTTGTCACGTGCAGTGGATTGAACAAGAAGCTATATTCCACTCTGGAAAGATTTAAATGCCACCGTATTTAGTTTGAGAACAAAGAGATTTTCAGTTTATCTGTTCAGTGTACACAGAAGAGGCAGCAGAATGGATTCATTGTGCACAAATCATGGCTAAGGTGGTGCTGAGGACAACTTAGATAAAGGGGTTAGTGTGGCTTACAGGCAAACAAGGATTATTTATGGAGTTCAGTGGGCTTTTTGTGCATTGCTAGAATGAGCAATGATTAGATCTGAACCCTTCAAAGAGTTTAAGGGGCTTGGTGGAACAGGTACAGTTAATCTGTGTTTGGTTGCTAAACTGGCTTAATAGTAAGTTATGCAGATGTATGTTTTATCCTTAAACTCAAATTACATTAAACACTATGTAATATTCAAATAGAATTAGATTTACAACTGCCTCGAGCAGATACTCGTCTGGTAACTTCTGTTGCTTATGGAGAATGAGATTTGGCATGCAAGATTTCTTTTCCTGAGAACTGAGCTATAGATGTTAAGATCACTGATAACTCTTTGCAGAACACCATTTTAAATCTGTTAGCGTTGAGAATTTACAAATGAACCCAAGGATTGTATGACATTATTGATCATATTTTTCAGAAGTTTTTGAGTCAGTTTATTCTTTTTTAACATATTAGTTTAATCATGCACTAGTGAGTTTGTTCTTTCATCAGTATGCAAATTAGTTATCAGGATATTGGATATCAGTGAAGCCTACCAGCTAGATACTGGTAGGATGCAGACAATATGGAATTGTATGACGTCAAACCTAGCAAATAATCACATGAATGTGTCATTATCAGCTCATCTTCGTGACACTCCACTTTAGTAATCAATATTTTAAAGAACTTTTTAGTACTTATTCCTATATCTGACATATTGTGACCTGTTTTCAAAGCAAATTAATGTCATAATAGATCAATAATTAAATATATGCTTTTAGACATGATAGCAAACCACAGCATTTCTAGCTGTGCAGGCAAAAACAATATGTACAATCTGCTCTTATGCTTTAAGATGAAGAGGAACCTGCAGATATCAAGAAAATTCAGTACATTAGCAATGCTTCAATACATTATGGGTTTTGAAGTAACAAGTGTTCAGTGAGTCATTACTGCAATTACACGATATTCTTATATAATGTAGTAGTTGTTCTTACAAAAGAGTATGTCCTACGACGTAATGCAGTAAACGTTGAAATGATCTGTTCAGGATATTGCTGAGTATGTAGTCTCAACCCGTTTTTATGATGGCATCATCCAGTACAAAGACAGAACAAACAAGATGCTTTAGAGGCTATAAAAGAGCTTTCTTTGTCCATATTTTTAAAATTAAGGGCAAAATCTTGACTCTACTGACATCAATGTCAATTTTACCAAGGGAAGCAAGATTTAATTTCAAATGGAGAAAGCAGGAAACTTTTCAGCATGCTCCATTTGTTCTAGTTTTCTTAATGGCCCAAGTTTTTCTGAATTAAGTCCTAGAATGACTTATGTGCTGCCAATAGTCAGACCATCATTTCACTGTAGTTTGCAAGTGTTTAGCGTATTTCAAATCTCTAAAATGGGTTGCATTTGTTATCTCCTTTCCTTTTTTGCCTTTTTTTATTTTTTCAGTTAAAAGTGTGATAAATCTAGAGAACAAAGTGTGAGAGAGCCTTTTCCTTTCTCCTTACTGAAGATGTTTAAAAGGGAGAGTTAAGGACCAGAGAAAGTGGGCCGAGTGTATACAAGGAAAAAAAACCAAACCCAGTAGATAAAGTTAAATATATTGGCAGTGTTGATTTTATGCTGTTTATGTGAATATACCATTCCTTTCTAAAGGATAATCTTACCCATTGTCCATGTCTGACCTACTAGGCTTCCAGCCCTTTTTGCCAATCCTAACTGTGGTTGATGGAAACCAGTACTGACCTTTCTCCAAAATTTAATTTTCACTCTCATTCTTCAGCATCTGTATGCTGAGCAACCTACTTCTTTTTTTTTTAACATCAGTCTCCTGAAACTTTAATTCATAGGAAAGTTCAAAGAACAAAGAAGCCATTGTTGGAGATGAAGATACCGCTCAAATCAGTTCAGATCATTTGTATTCAAATCAGTTGTCTTGAGACGCTAAGATTTGATAATACAGATCCTAGCTGTCCTGGTTTGGGGAAATTACTTGCTAGAAGTGGGAAGGGAATCATGTTGGAAGATGTACAGTTAAGTTTGCAAAGTGTCATGAGAAACACAGATTGATGTTCACTGCAAACCTAAGCATGCACAAGTTTATCAGACACTTGACTATGCAATTGCATTAATACAACATTAATGGAACAGTCTTATGAGGGAAAGGAACTGAAAGAATCCTGTTTGGATTAATATAAGTCCTTGTTTTGCTTCTATAATTAATTTCATTTTATTTTCATGAACATTTTAGGTGTATCAATACATGCATGAAACCATAACTGTAAATGGCTGCCCCGAATTCCGAGCCAGGGCCACTGCAAAGGTAGGATACGTGCAACTGTTGAAATACGTGTTACCAAAGTGACCTAGTAATTGACTGTGCGCGTGTGTGTTTCAGGTATTCGTGTGTACACTGTAAGAAAATTTAGACATCAGTGGCAGCCCAGAGTCTAGAACCAGTGCTACTTCCCAGGTAACAATCATAATGGCAAATTTCAACCTTTATGCTGCTTCTGTAGCTTAAGAAAAGAGAATGATTTTATGAAATTTGATGCTTTTTGGAAAGTTGCTTTGCAAAAGCAAATCTACTGGGTCATTCTGCAGAAGCCTGCCTGCAACAACCAATATTTTAATGGACTATTTTCCCATACAGCTCATCCAGAGGGGACACAATGATTTGGGAGATAGAAACTAAACAGTCAAAATCCCACTTTTAACTAATGGGAACTGTAGGTGTTGAGCAAGTGGTAAGGGTGAACACTGACAAAAATAGCCTGATCGAGAGACTCCACAGCCAAAAGCAAGCCCATTTTTTCTGATGCATTACCTGTTTTAATAAAATATGTTGGCTCTTTGTCCATGTGGACTCTCCTTTCTCATATCCTTAGACCATGACATTGCTGCTACTACTAAAATGATAATTTTCTAAGGGAATTCACACAACCATGAAAGAACCCATTCTATGCACCAGTATGAAATAGGCTATTTCCATAACATGCACAAAGAGAAATGCTTCCAAACAGGGAGATCCACCATGTTTTTGGTTTTCCCATCATCATGTTGTACTCAACACCATCTAATAGGGTGTTATAGCAGATCTGTGCAACACTGGTAAACCCACAAAAGCTATGAATCTGTTTTAGACGTATTTTTTATGGGCCCACTCCTGTGAAGTTAGTAACAAAACTCCCTGAAATCCTAATGGAACTAAGATTTTACCATTACGTATTTATGTTAAGAGATTTTAATTTAAAGCTGTATCAGAAGATGGAGGTTGGGAGTGTGTTACAAGGTTGTTTCTACAGTGCTTTAGAGAAGCAAGCTGTACAATAGCCAGCAGATAACCTAACATACACTAAATTGTAGTGTATTTTTCCTTACTAAATAGAATATTCTTTTCTGTAGGCTGTTCTTCAGATTTTAACCTTCTTCTAATTGAAAGCTAATGGTGAATGTAAATTTGTAAGGTTTATGGTTCTATATAGAGAAATGTGTATGTGAAATCCTGTTTTTTCTACACTGCAGGTAAACAGAAATTTTTGCTATGTTGTATAGTAAACAACACAGAGAAATCCAATTAGTGTTTGCCATTCTCATTTCTTATTCATATAGAACAGCAGGTTTTCAGAGCAGTGTTTCAATATCGCAATATTTCCTGGTTATTTCTGGGCTGTCTGCATTGCATTCTCCTAGTGCATTCATGTCTGACATAAAATGTATGCATGATGACAAGGTCTGCATGTGCAAAAAACATGTAACTGACAATGATCCATTATGTCACATCATCCACTAGCTTCTATTAAGCATAACCATTATTAGGATGCTCAAAAAACATCAGTGTAATGCAGAACTGTTGGAGCAGTTTGGATTACAAACACATGTTGAAAAAGATAAAAGATTTTCTTATTGTTTATTTAATGGTTTACTAAGATCTATAAGTAGGAAAATACTTGTAGTGAAAAATGAAGTGTAAGATGTAGTATTTTTTTGGATTCAAGCTTTACAGTTTGTTGCTCTTTTTTTTTTTTTGCTAGAGTAAGATTAGCAATCTAGGATTTTTCTAATTGATTTGTAAATCCATTGTCTTAAGATTTGATTTTTCAATACACATTTTGATGCACTTATATTATAAAAACCCGTATTCCTGTTTCAGGAATTACTTAGTTTGCAAGATTTCATAAAGATTATAAATTAAATTTTTCACGATATGAATATCCTTTTAGATTTTTTTTCTGTGCCCAAAGAATAACATAAGTAATTCCGTACCTCTGAAAGCAGACGAGAGAGTTAACAATTCAGTTCATGCACTTTGTTTCAACTAGGAACACAGTAGAGATCATACTGTGTTATCTCACAGTAATAAATTTTCTCCCTGTGAAAAGACAAATAAGAACTGCACTAGTGATCATAAATGTTCACCATCACACAGTCAGGCTTCCCGGTGCCTACTTGTGGCTCTGTTGCTAACTTGCTGTGTTATCTTGGACAAGTCACCTAAACTCTACTCCTCTGCTTACTCCTTTATTTCAAAAGCATTGGCATGGAACTTAAAATTTTTAAAATGCTTTCAGAGAATCAGAAAAAGCCAGAGTGAGATACTGAAATGTTTTCACAGGAATTAATTCTTCCTGCAAATGAACAACAGAATTATCAGCAATGTTCTCCCTACAAGTCAAATCACTTGTTTTTTTCTTCCAGGCAACAGTTGCTGCTTTTGCTGCAAGTGAAGGCCATTCACACCCTCGAGTGGTTGAGCTGCCAAAGACTGATGAAGGCCTGGGCTTTAATGTCATGGGAGGAAAGGAACAAAATTCACCTATTTACATTTCTCGCATCATTCCTGGTGGAGTGGCAGAAAGGCATGGAGGGCTGAAACGGGGGGACCAGCTGCTTTCGGTTAATGGAGTGGTATGTGGAAATTTGATAGTTTTCATTTTCATCTGGATTTTCATTTTTCACAGCTGTTCTAATACCATGATTTAAAATACAGCCACTTGAAACAAGAATTAGCTCTGTGAGAGACCTTCAGTGTGCATTTGTGGTGCAGTAAGGCAAAGCTGCATCGACAGCTTTGTGCCGCTATCATTTCTGTTGCAATGGAGGTTGCTTGAAGAGTTTCATTTCAAAGCCATGCCACATGCTTAATTTCCAAGAAAGCTATGTCTTTCTTAATTGATAATTCTGCAAATTCATTTTGCAGTGAAAGTGTAATAGCAGACTCATTCTTGCAAGTAGCCTCTGAGGCACACAGTCCTTTCCAAGCACAGTAATGCCTTAGTGGCACTTGTGCAGTCTTGTGACCTTCAGAGCCTTTGAAGACACAAAATCACAAGAAATTTGGTAAGCCCATTTGGTGCTGATTTGCGGTGGAAAGTACATTCCAGATTTCTTTCAGTGACATTCATCCTGCTATAGTATTTTTGTTAGAAAAATTCAGCTGTACAAATGTACACATGTATTCTCAGTAAAAAAAGATGCATTTTTTACATAGTTGTTTTTCATGTAAGTCAATACTTTAGGGGTTTTTTGCAGCATTTTCACTGTAAATGTCAATATGGTGGCAAAAATAAAAGGGCTGTTGGAATAGAGAGGAAAAATAAGGCTCTGACTACATGATATGGATCAAATTATGCCTTTCATTTTGCTTTTAGTTCCCTTTTACAAGGGAATGTAAAATACTAAAAAGGTAAGAATACTCATTCATGTAACCCTGCACTTCTCTTAATGAAAACATAATCCTTTTTCTTGCAAAACCTCCTTCTAAACTTTGTATTTGAATGCACCAAAGGCACATAAGAGCAATTCCTGAATCCAGTCATAAATTTAAAACTTTCCAACTTAAACTTCTTTCTTTGTTGCAAGCCCATAAAGAATGCAGGAAATACTTTTTTCTGCATGCTTTCATAATGTCGTCTGTTTCAACAACAGCTATTTTTTTCCTCTTTAAATACAATATCAGTGCAACATTTTGGGCTTCTTGTCACTTTTATCAACTATCATGTTCTCAAAAGAGAAATAATAGGTCTGAAAGCTTGCTTTTCCCAGTACACGATGAGAAAGAAAAGATACAAAACAAAACAGAAAAGCCACTGAAAAGATTATTTAGTCTCAGGGAAAAAGAAATCAACTGAACATTTAATAAAGTGAATTGCCTGAACTTCACTGATTGGAAGTGGATCAAATAATTTTGTTGTTGTTCAGCACTTCTTTCAATAGGTGAATAAAAAGGCAGAGAAAAAAAGAGTTTATATTCACTAATTGATGGATGGTTCTTGAAAAATCATTTTACTGTCAACGGCATCTAGCAAAACACCAGGGAGGAAAGTGGTGAACCTTCAGGTGTCAAGATATATTGAATTTAACTCTGTTGTGTAGTTTGAAGAGAATATCTTTTTCATGACACTCTGTTAATAACTTCATGAAGTGCTCTAGAATATATATTAAGCTAATGTAGCAAAAAACCCCACAGTATAAAATTCCCAATTGCATGTAGGCACACAAGAAAGTTGAATCAGAGATGCAACAGAAATATTTTTGTGTTCAGAGTCTAAACAAAAAAATTTGAAGCTTGAATTGCTGTTGCATACTGGAAATAATGCCTTTGAGCAACTGTTCATAAACCAATCTTGGGCTGAATTAAGCCCATACAATATGATTTGTAAAAAGGCAAAAATTGAAGAAGTGGTAATGTGTTTGCAGACAGCTTGAGACAGGAGGAAAAAGGTCTAAATTTAACATTGTTCACTGGGACTAGTTCACTCTGTTCTTCTCTTAATTTAGCTGGAGAAAAGCAAATAATATACAGTACATACAATACAACAGACGGCTCAGCAGTGGGACATGAAATGAAAATGAAATATCTGTAACTTGTTTGTGCTCAGCAGTTGGTGGTTGTCCAACTTTATAATTATAAACATAAAATTAGTGCTATGTGTTCAGAATACAGATTCGGTATCCCAGCATGACCAGGATGACTGTTCCTTGAGCTATTTCATTGGTTGTTAAAAAAAAAAGTGTTTTCCCATTATGGGAAATGGGGATTTTGTTACATACTTTTGCCCCACACCCTGTAAAAGTCAACGAAATTGAAAACAGTACGCCCTGCAGACGGCTCAGCAAAGGCACTTGCTGGTGGCTTTTCATTTTTGGCAAAGATTCTGCATTTGTCAGATACCTGGTATGAGTCAGATACAGAAAGGGATGCAAAATTGGTTTATAACAGCTAATTTGTCACCCAAGCATTTGTTTACAGATACCTAATAGAAATATTCCCCTCAGATTCTCAGCTTTCTGGTTAACAGTCAGATTCTCTCTTTTCATAGAATCGTAGAATAGTTAGGGT
>NW_009938412.1:21573-32034 GCF_000696875.1 Nestor notabilis | reverse complement strand
CTCCCCTGGCCGGCCGCGCGGCTGTGGCTTTGGGGAACTGCCTTTAGGTGCCAGACTGTGCACTCCTTCACCCCGACCTCGGCCCAGCGTAGCTCGTGTGTTACGGCGCGGCCATCCCAGGATGACACCGGGGCACTCCGCGGCTGCTGGGCCTTATAAAGGTCCGGCTCCTCTCTGCGGTGTTCTAGAATCCCATGCGAGTCTGTCCGCATACACATGGCTTTGTGTTTAAAACGTTTGGGGTTTTCATCAGGAAAAAATTCTGAAACCTGCACAATGGTGACCAGCACAATGTTTCCTTCTCCGGTGCTTGCACTTGGAGGGACAGAGCAGGTTTCTTAGGACTCATGAGGTTTTGAATGTGTAAGAGCTTGCTAACTTGATGAAGAAGAACAAGTTGCAAGAACAATCCTTGCAGCAAGCCAGCAACAACCAAGAGGCAGAGGAATTTGAATAGAAGTCACTTTTCTCCTCATGTCACTGTGATCATTCTGTTTGTTAGCAGCCTCTCCTCAGGGGACTGCGTGGAGATTGCTGCTTCCAGCCAAAGCCCAGATTGGCTCTTTAGTAAAATTGTGATTACCCACATCCAGAGCAGAGAGGCTTCAGGTTGTAAGGTCCCCCCATACTACACAATCAGTAACAATTTACTAAGGCTGGTTATGCTGACAAACTTGCTGCAATCAGAGCAGTTAATTGGAAAGATGAAGCATACACTTACAATCAGTGCAGCTTGTGTGGCCTTACACGGTCTGGAGACATCTATCATGCAAAACATATTAAAGGAAGTATGTGGTACTGGCATGCATGTGTTAAGTTGGAAAAAAAGACAAAATTCTTATATGAGGCCACACATCTCATCACATTCTCAAGAGAATGAGGAAGATGATCATACTAATATCTTATCCTGGTGTTGATAAAAGCAAAAGAAATTCAGAGTAAGCTGAGCTCCATAATAGCAACCCTGAGTTCTGGATCCTGGCCAGAAACAGTTCCCAGAAGCCACACAGAGGTTCCAGTGATCAAAGGTATCATCTTCTCCAATCTGCTGGGCAGACCCAGCGGCTGTAGCACAAGCAGAGCATTTAAACTACGGTGCCCAGGGCAGTTCTGGGCAAGGGGCTGACCTGCCTATGTGGAGGGAAGACTCAGCCCCTGCGTAAGCCATTGGCGTGAATGGTGCCTTTGACTGGCTGTTGGACTGCCATCCTGCAGGAAGAGTGGCTTGGCTGGAAACGCCTGCAGCACGTGAGGATTGTTTCACCCCAGTGTGAGCAGCTGAATATGCTGTGCCTGTGGGACAGCTGAAGGGATCGCTGGCTCAGGCAGACTTGGAGACATTGTAGTGAAGAACAAAGGAGGACAGCCACACCTCCAGGGAGGCTGAAGAAACTCTCTAGAGGCCAGATAGAACTCATCAGAGTTTGCTGCCACTCAGAAAGCCACTGAGTTAACCAACATTAAGCCTGGGAGCAAATACCTGCCTGCAAGAATGCAAGAGACAGGATGGAAGTTGCCTATAAATCCTTCTGATGTGTTTGTTATTCATCCCAGACTACTTTTAATCTAGTGAAGCATAGGTTAAAAGCCTTAGGTGTTCTTCAGGAGCTCACTGTAAAGGAGGCATCTAGGCATCTGTCCCACAGCCAGCTTGGGTGCTGTCACCATGCAAAAAAAGAATTTGCAGCAAAAATTCGAATGAAAATGAGCAAAAAAAAGAAATCAGTTGTCTGTATTCTTCAGAGAACAAAAGTGATTGAAATGACTACTCTAAAACATGACTTTAACCACACTGATCACATTACAGATCACCATAGATATTCTGGTGAATTGACCTTTGTGATGTAAAGACTCCAGGTTTCTTCACTGAAGTTCCTAGCATGGAAAGAAGTTGTACAACTTCTTAATTGGTGAACCTGGACCTTCAAGATATGACATTCTTCCCCATTTTGAGGGCCCTCCACAGCTACATATTACTACTTCAAATCAACTTGCTTTTCAGGGAATTCACCCAGAGTGCGCAACCAGAAGAAACTGCAGTGCATGCAAGTTACAAAAGTTAACAGGGCCGAGACACAGCACTAGTAGCAAAAGTGCTGGGCTCTGCAGGTGCCTGACTCCCATCTTGGTTATCTGTCCTGTGTCTCTAGTGCACACTATACAGTTCAGGCTGAACATACTCAAACCAGCTTTTAACTGGATCACAGAGCAAGCCTGAATTCAGGAAGTTATGTAGTCACATTCAGCAAGCTCTGCAGTAACTCATTCACCCTTGTTCTCAGAATAAAATCTCGCTAAACTCTGCTCAGTCTAAGCTGTTCCCAGCTACTATTAAGTTGGCCCAGACAGATATACACACATCATATAGGAATGTGCAGCTCCATACTTGCCCATTACTGACTGCTGGCAAACTTAATAAAACAGATTTTTTGCACTTGGTCTCTTTGATCTCAGCTTTGTGGTTGCTGGTCATTAAAATGAATGTTTGCTCTGGGGGCTTTTGGTGTCCTAGCCAAAGTGCTTCTTCACTTTTGGGTCTGTAGCCCAATGCAATTCTGACCAAGCCACAACAAAGCACAGCCATATCCAGAGAAGTCAAGCAGGTTGCTGGAGCCTGCTGCAGTGTAGTGAAGCTGGGGGAATAGACTTGTCCGTATTGTTTGGATAGATACAGAATCCTGGATTTTCTGTGTCTTCAGCATAGTCAGCTGAGTCACAAAGACATTAACCCAAGAGAAATCCTCAACCTGCAAATTTCTGTAGTTCATGACAGTCTTTTAGGATAGCATTACTGTCTGCTTTTTCTGTTGTTACATTCCTCACTAAGCAGCCACTGTTGGGTACATACCTAGGAAGCAAGATTCTTGACCTGTTTTCACCTGGAGGAGCCAGCCCTTACAATTACACTCTCGTGAATTGCTTGGATGACTATCAGAAAAGGTGAAAGTTGGTCTTCCTCTATTTTCACTGTATTGATGCTGCTGCTAAACAGTAATGTTACATTAGTGTCTGGGGCTAATCATATCACTGTCGCAAGCCTAACTTTAGAATTCCTCAGGAATCCACTTCAGTCTGGGAGCTGCTTTGGTTTGCTGCCAGGCCAGGAATGGAGCTAAGTCTTATCAGATAGCCCTGGAAAATATGGTTTGATAGAACTCAGTTTTCTTTCCACAGATCTGTTTAGAGATAGCTGCTCATTCTGTTGTTTCAGCTGACCACTGAAAAGTCACACACATATGTCCTCTCTCTCTTTAATTCAAAATCAACTCTTCTTGCTGCTATCCTGTTTGGTTGCTAGAATTCTTTATCCCTTGCCCATCTGCCATTCTGCACCAGGAACAGAGGCAACATGTGGCCATTGGAAAACCATTAGCAATGAAGCTGTGTTTGGTACATACCACAGATATCAGATCACAGCTGATGCTTGGTTTTGTTAGCTGAACTATCCTCCCTTTGATGAAAGTGGCCTTTCAGGTGCTGCTGTGTACCTCTTCAAAGGTGCTCTTGGATGTGATTGTATTCCAATTGGTTATTCCCAGATCTTTTTAAGGACTTTTTTCTGTCTGATGTTAGGGGGTGCCTGTTGTGACTCATGAGTTTTTGAGCACTATTTGTTTTGTTGGTGTTTATGGTATGATGGGAAGCATACAAATGTACTAATTCTTATGCTAGGGGTCTTACTGCACATGTAATCAACAACACAGGATTCTTTATTTTTCAAGCCATTGATTCATGTTATATTGATTTAGGCATTTAGCTCTGCAGGCCATTGGTTTCTTTCCTTCTCTGCTAGGTAAGAAAAAAGCTGTAACAAAAACCCCAAGTAAGCCAGTCACGCCACTGCTCATTGGGTTGCTGTGGTTACACTACATATTCTGATGACATCAGGGAGGGCTCTGCAATGCTTGCGCGATGGGCTGCTTTGGTGTCTCTTTTGCTTGAAGAAAAAAAAGAGTTGAAGGGGAAAAAATTAATTTGGCCATTTGCATCTTTCCTTCTAGTTACGTTTTCGTAACTAGGTGATGAGTGTTCGTGGTTTACAGAGGAGCAAGTGGTGATTTTGTTATCAGCTTTATATAATACAGCTACAAATTATTCTAGTTGATATGGAAACATAACTATTTTTCCACTGTGAAAGAAACATTTCACTGTTTCCAAGCTTTGAAAACTACCTCAGATATCACCTTTTGTCTATCTAGGGTTTTCTGCTGTTTTCAAAGCTATTTGAGTTTTTTTCAGGTTCTTGCATTTCACTTGTAATACAGAACAGCTGATCATCCTTGTTTACGTAGACTCAAAGTCCACAGGGTTTCAAAAAGTGAGAGGATAAATCCATGGAAAAGGAATCCCTTAGATACAAAGGCATCACCCTTTGAAGTTCCTGAGCTGCTGGTGAGGGCAGGGACAGTATTCTAGGAAGGATTCATAGCATACTTTGTTTGATTTTATTCTCTTTCCTGACATCTGCATTTGGTCACTGTTGGAAAGTGGGCAGCGTGTGGAATGCATCATTTGTCTGACCTGCTGTAGGCTCAGTTATATTCTTAGGTTCTCATTGTTGCTGACTATGATAGCAAATTGAAATTTGGTTTGATAAATAATATCAAAGCCTAAGAAGTACAATATCCTGCATATTGTTTGAAGCTCAGAGGATTGTAATGCCATTTGGGTGGGCTTATTGCTTGATAGGAAAAAGGTGCTACTTTGGGGTGATTGTTTAGGTCAACAACTGCATGTTCTCTAACCAACCTGCTATTTCCCTTGCAGACCAAGCAATCCACCCATGTAAGAGTCTCCTGTAACACAGTTTGTGACAGTAAAAGTCAGATGTGCTCAGTACAGACAAAGGAAACAAACAGCCTTGAAAACAAAGTCACAGAACTCTGGGAACAGCCTGCAAGACTGTGAAGTGAGTAATGCCTTGTCTCCTAACAGATTAACTGGTTAAGTACACATCCAAGTCAAGCAAGGGCCATTCCTGAGTTTACAGAGGCTAGGACTGTTTAGCCTCAAAAAGGGAATGCTCAGGAGGCATCTTCTTAGTACGTATAAATAACTGATGGGGGATTACGAAGAGGACAAAGCCAGACTTTTCTTAGTGGTAGCCAGTGACAGGAGAAGATGCAATATAAGAAATTCCATTTTAGAAATAAGACAACTCTCTTATTGAGGGTAGTCAAACACTGGCACAGCAGCTGACCCTGGTTTGAGCAATGGGGTTCAACTAGACAATCTACAGAACTGCCTTTCCACCTCAACCTTCCCATGATTCTCCATGTCTTTGTTCCAGGTAGTCTGAACTGTGGCATTCTCACATTCCCTGTGATGTTTCTGTGTAAGTTTTAGTTCTCATCCTGACTCACCCTTTCCAACAGAAACACCAAAGCAGAGAGGCTTTCTGCTTCACCACCTAGGAATTCAGAGGTGAAAATCACCATCTGTATAGCTGCTGCAGTGTCTTTTAACACCATTTCTACCTTTTTTCCCTGTCTTGAGTCATGTCTGCAGACACTATAAAGCAGATACAATTTTATTAGTATTCATTTATATTGTGCTCTTCTTGATTATAGCAAGTAATAATATTACCACATGTAAAATAAAGAGTTACTGCTGATGTGTTGTCCTACCACAGAACTGAGCGTTGTCTGGTATTCCCACAGCCAGTGAGTTAACAGTGACCATCTTATTATGTGCCTGTGGAAGGAATAAATAGAAGCTCACCATGAAAAGAAAAATGCTAGAGATTTCATTTTGCAATAGCAGCTGTCTGTGGATTCACACAGAAATGTGACCATACAGTAGCCTGTAAGGCCCAGACTACTCACAAAGGCATAAACTTACAGATCTAAAAATAAATATGGGGAAAAGGAACATACAGGACCCATTAAATAAGCCTGAATTACCTGAATTTAAAAAGTATAGGAGACAACCATTTTTAATTAAAGGTGTCTGTATAATATGTGCCCAGCGCAGACTGCTTTGGTGACAATGAACACGTATGTACAGCCTGCCTTGCTGTTGGAAATCTCTGTCCCAGAGTGTGTTACTTGTAGCAGGGCTCAGAGCCAAGGGCACAGTCTGCTACATAGTTTGCCAGTTTCAAAACGGTGCTCTATGATATCACATGCTTAAATATATGTGTAAGATGCATGACTGCTGTATCTGTGTGACTTGGAAAGGGAGAAGAAGAATTAAATACAGTATTACCAGCATAGATAAAACTCCATCTGGAAATGGATTTGAAAGACTAATCCTTAGTAGGTAGCAGCACCTAAATGAGTGATATACATAGGAGTTTTTCAGATCAGAGATCTTTCTTGCATAAGAAAGAATGATGCTTGTTGGTTTTGAACCTTTTACAGGCAGTTTCTTCTGTCTAGTGAATAAAGGATGTTTAAGTGTCTCATACGTGTTGAAAAAGATTCCTAGCTCTGTTGCAAGACATAGATTTACAGTACTTATCCCTAAACATGCTGATGAGCTGTGCTGTAACAGGATGGTGATGTTCATAGCATACCCTCTTTAGCAATCTCAAAGAGCTTTAATACAAAAAATAAATCAGGCTTGCCATTAGATTTGCAACGTTTCAAGATAAGAATTTCCCAATCTGTACCAGTGCAAAATTGCATTCTTGCACAGATATTTAGTTAAAAAAAGGAAGGCCTGCCAGCCTTGAAAGTTTTCCACTGAAAGTGCAGAGAGGGTGAGCACTCTACTAGGATAGTCAGTGGTCTAGGCATGTTGCTGCCTTTGATGTGGGATCAGGCAGCAGCAATCTGTGTGTCTCACTTCCCAGCTGAGTACCACAGCCTTCAAGAAAGTGACTCTCCTCATTCCTGTCTCTGGCACTGAACAGGAAGTCTAACTTTGCCCCCAGGAAAGTTTTGTCAAAAGTGGTTTAATTGCTGCATGCGCGGATGTACATGTGCACGCACACAGAGTGAGCATTCTCTGTATGAAATTTCTGGCCAATCCTAATTCTGTGAAGGTGACTAATAGGACCAACTCACCCACCACTGGAAAGCAGCAACCATGTACTCATGCATACCTAAGCAAACAAATTAGGGCAGGAACTGAAGAGAACTCTGCATGACTTGTAAAACGTCTTGACTTGAGATTTTGCTGGAGTATTCTCTTTAAACACTTTGCAGTTACAAAAATGCTATGGTATCTCTAGTGATTACATATCATCAGAGCATCAGTTTAATGTTGGAAGAACTGAAAACAGCATTTCAACAAAACATGGAAATATTTTCTAGCAATTTGACAGAAACTGGCAACACTTCCTTTTTCAGATAATTTATAGGCTATACTTCAGAACAGTCAAGACAAAGCATTTCTGAATAAGTGACAGGTTTCTACAAGAGTTTATAATACTGTAAGAGTATAATAATGAATTTAATTTGGAATCACATAATGACTATCAGAAAAAGTTTGACTTCCTCTCACTTCCTCCAGAGTCTTCCTTTCGCAGCCTGACTATCATTCAACCTTGCAGGTTGTTACCCTCCTCTGGATGCTATCCACTTACTGAATAAGACATAGTCTGCATCCCCTCCTATTTCACATATCTGTTGCACAAAACACTAGTGATCTGGTCCTGTGGAGCATCCAGCATTCAAAAGCAAAAAAGGACAAAGGAAGCCCATGCCCACTCCTAGCATCATGACTACCCTACATCAAGGAACCATAAATCAAATGCTTAAGGTGTATTTCTGACAGAGCCATCTGAAACCTGAGAGTGAAGTCACTTTGTCCACTCCAGTGAAGCAACCACAACTTCCTTCTGATCAGTGGTAGTAGAACAATTGCTGTGTTTAATAAAAATTAATGGATGCCTGGTCTTTCTTAATCATAAAAAATAAAGTAAAAACACGAGAAACAATAATGGAAGTTAATCTGAAAATTGCAGTATGAGTGACAACATTAATGAGAAGAATTTTTACCTCAGACCTGTGCCTGCAGCTTACATGTGTGAGGAGGAGGAACAAGAGTTTGGAACTTGTTAGTAAAATTATTATAATGGCATTATATTACTGCAGAGAGACAAAGAGAGTAAAGAGCTTAAAAGATGTTCCATCTTAATGAGAGTACTATAAAAAGAAGACTAGACAAATAGTCATAAAATAAAATATGATATAATTAATTAGTTTGGCATTATAAGAGAAAGGAAAATATTATTAATTTGTGAAGCAGACAGTCATCTTTGCTACAGAATTAAAAGTGAGAGAGCTCTTATAAATGCTACCCACACGATGTAACACCTCACCAAAGCTCTGCTATGAAACCAGCTTATTCTGCTGATTACTACTGTTCTAGCCATCTTTCCTGCATGTAAAACATTAAGTCAGCCAGTTATGAAGCTATCAAATGTTTCCAGAGTGTCACTTACCAGAAGGATTTGATAATTTACAGAGAAATGAACTGTTTTGCTTTCTGATCTTGATTAAGCACCGCTAACACACCACATTTTGTGGCAGTTTCAGATGCAGATTAATCTTCATTCTTGTTTCCCCCCCTCAAGTATTTCTACAATTTTTGTCCAGCTCATTGCATCTAAATTTTTAACCTCTATGATGCAAATCATTTAGAGCAGGATTTATGTTTCCATAGTACTGCCTAACACTGCTTTTAGTGCAGAAGAAGAGAAGGCCTATTTTTAATCACCTATTTGCTGCATTTGTTTGGGTTCAAATGAACTAAAAAGATTTCAGTAGCAGGAACTAGACACTGTGTCTAGCAGGTAAGACGGCCAAGTCCAAAAACATACAAGAAGAGAAGAAGTCTTATCAGAGTTTCTGCAGAACTTCAAACACCTCATCTTTCCTAACATACCAGCACATGAAGAGAGGTCTCTGAAGTGCGGCTGAAGGCCAACAGAGACCAGATTTCAATGGGAATATTCACAGGGAGGAAGGAGGTTGAGATATTTCTTATAGTTTATGATGATGCAAGTGCTCAGCACTAAGTACTGTGGAAGTTAGTACGTACCAATCCCCTCACACTCTGGAGGGAGATTTTCTAGTTGGCACAAAAGTAAACAGTACTGCTGGACCTATTCATTGCTAGTTCAAGGAAGCTGCAAATCCCCAGACAGAAGCTTTAAAAGCAAGACTAGGGTCTTGTAGCGCAAGATTCAACTCTTGTTTCTGTGTACTGAAGTCTAGGAGTCTTTGGGGTCTGGCTACTCAGTTTCTAGATTGAAAGAAGCATGGAGTATGTGCTCAGTGTAGATATTGTTATTTATATAGAAACAGCAATTGTATTTTTCATGTAAATGGCCATCTCGGTGCAAACCCTAATGTTCGTTTCCCATAGCAAACCCACATCCCAGGCACTGATTCTGGCTGGGAAGATCAAAGCATCCTGCTGTTTGTTTCAGCTTTCAAGGCAAGCTGCTGCATCACAGAGCATGAACGCTGGTAAATCCCACCCATGACACAGCATAGTCCAACAAGATGTTACCCAGTGTTTCAAGCTCTCCCAATAGTATGTATCACATCTTCTATTACAGAAAGTGGTTGTCTTAAAGTCCCACCTGGTGGAATCATGTAATTACGTAAGAAATTCCATTTTCTTTAAAAACAAGTTCTTGCTTTTTGTTGAGAAAACCCAACTAATCCAGAAGCTGTCCAGTGATGAATCTCAAAATAGATTTTTACAGTCAAAGTCATAGCTGTCAGATTGCCTGGTACATGATTTCTCAGGATAGTGACATGATTTTCCTGCACTCTGTCAGGGCAGCTGTGGGTAACTTCAGCTGCACAGTTACTGTCAGTGATACAAAACATGACTCTAATGGCTAATGGCCATCAATGCATTCTTTTTCATTTTGAACAGTCACTATTTCATTAATTAGAACTGGCTGTATTACAGCTAATAAGTAAGATTTGCTTTCTTATCAATTCTCCTGGTGAATAAAGAAGTACTACATAGCATGTTTGCAAGAAAATGATGTGCCTACAAATACTGAGCTATAACATCCATATTCTTTAATTAATAAACAAAATACATAATATTTTGGGTTTGTAGTATACTTATGTTGAAAAATACCTCTGCCTTACCATTTCTGCTGGAGGAAGCTTGCCTATTGCTGCTCCTGTGAACAAAAGTAACTTGAAAGGTTTGGGACCTCATTTATATGATGGGGAAGTCTGAACAGAACAGAAGCATTGTTGTGTAGAAATGTCCCACCCCAGAAGAGCAGATCAAACTGAACGTTTTGAAGTACTGCTTTTTCAAAACAACAGCCAGAAGAAAACGAGGGAGAAAAACTGTCAGTGAAGAAACTGAGAACTTTTTGTTCAGCTATAACTTCATAACCACTAAAAAGTGTTCCTTAAGAGACAAAGCAGCGACTGTGGTTGAGACAGCTGACTATGGAAACAGAAGTGTCAATTTTTTAAAGTTAAAAAAGGAAAGTATAATGAAATTTTGAGTTCATAATCTCCTGCTTCATGG